>NC_051042.1:0-247500 GCF_904848185.1 Acanthopagrus latus | reverse complement strand
AGGGTTAGGGTTAGTCAGCTGACGAGCTGTCAAAAGCACAAATAACTCAAACCATTAAAGAGCAGATCTCCACGGTACCCACAAGATGTCACTGCCACTAGCAGGTCAACATTTATGGTTTAAAATATCTCATCAAGTATGAGATGATGCAGTGAAATCTCACTCATGGCCCTGTCAGGATGATTAGAACCACTCTGGTAATCCTGGCTTTACATCTGCATACAGCATTAGCATCAATTAAAAATTGGTTTGTGACCTAATACCTGCAAAACTCAATGAATCATCCTCAGCAGTACTTTGTGATTAGTACTAATAATGACATCCTAAACTAAGATGGTGACTGGCAGGCTTTAGGCTGGCTGCTGCAGACGGCTAATGGAGGTTTTGTCTTGGTCTTTTCGTGGGATTAGTGGACAGTCCAAGTTTATCACATGTCTACCTCACTC
This sequence comes from Acanthopagrus latus, assembly GCF_904848185.1. Taxonomy (NCBI): domain Eukaryota; kingdom Metazoa; phylum Chordata; class Actinopteri; order Spariformes; family Sparidae; genus Acanthopagrus; species Acanthopagrus latus. The sequence goes on along the minus strand of NC_051042.1, from coordinate 247,054 downwards.
GTCCCTGATTCTTCTTTTACTTTTACTGACATAACTAACATAAGAAGGCAAAAAATCCTCTAACCTCATTAAAATAAGCCTGTGTGAGACACAGACACTGGTGCTTACCCTGCCTGAAATGTTAGTTACAGAAACTTAATATTTCTCTCACCCTGTTCTCAGATTGGATGACAGTGATCAGGAACACAGCTACTTTGGAAGGAAGTACGTTGGCGTGGGGACAGGAGGGACACTGGAGATCCACGGAGAAAAGAAGCTGTCTTGGACGTTCCTCAACAAGACTTTACAGCCCGGAGAGAGCAACCAGAACAACTACCTGTTCCAGAGGAGCTGGGGGAACCGAGGCATCATTATCCACGTCATCGACCCCAAGACTGGAGAGGTGCTGCACGATGACAGGTGAAGGTTGGGGTGAAGGAGAAGACGAGACTCTTAATGAGAGCAGAAGTGATGTGGTGGCTGACATCTCATAAACGGCGTGACCACAGGGTTGTAAGTGAAGGAGACAAATCAGCTCTAATGGCTCTGGCACTGTTTCACGCAGGGATATTACATTTAGAAATCAGTGCCATCCGTTATATGCTTTCATGATTCATTATCCACGATGTTGTTATTCCAGATGGAGGTCAGATAAATTGATATACAGCTTTTAGTGTGGTAAACAGATAACTGGGTGATTTCTAGAGGAGGAAGCAGAGCATTAGACTGGATCCTGTCTCCTCTAATTTACTGCCATCAGACTGATTAAAGGTGACAGTCGTACAATGCACTTAATGAGTATTATGGTTAAACTATTAATATGCAGGGTGCCAATTTCAGTGAGAGAATAGAGGAAAATGAAGCCACACTTATGATGGATAAACAACAGATATTGATTTGAACTGTGACAAAACAGTATTTGGTTTCTTTGTAACATTATAAGTTTCAAGATGTTGGATATTTCCTCTGACTTTGTTCCATTATGGGATGGCTGAGTTGAATAAATGAAGAAAATACTTGATCAGCATACAGATCTTCTACTGTAACTGCTCCTTTTCCATTCCAGATTGAGAAACTAGCATCTTATTGTGAGGCAGGACATGTATGTTTATGGGAACTAAGATAGAAGATAGAAGTCATTTAAATGATTTGTTTTAATTTGGTATCATTTACCTTTATATGAGTTTTAGTTTGCAAATATTCAACATCACTTTTAAGTTTATCGATCATAGATGCTTTCTGTGATCAGTAGCTCTGACTCAGATCCTTTCTCAGAGGCGTCATTTCACATTGTAGCCAGTTTATGGTTTATCCTGATAGATTTCCAAAGCATTTGATAAAGTCTAGCAATGGAGAAACAGATTTCTCAGGCTGCGACAGAAACTTTAGAGGTCATCAGTAGACAGTGCTGATCCATTACGACAGTGTAGGTTAAAATCACAAGACGTGTCAGGTGACTGAGGTGGGCGTAAAGCATCTTACAAACAACTGAAATGCTCCACAGACAGCAGTGGTGCAGGGACTGCAGATTTTGATTTGTCTTGTGTATTGTGTACAATCTGGAGTCATCGTTGACGCTGATAAAGGACGATGTTCTGGTGGGTAAGCCCGCCTGGTCTGGGTGTGTTACAGTTGATATATATTTGTTTAATCCATTGGTCAGAATTTTAGGTCGTGGCCTAGAAGGGCAGCGGGTCCATATGATGACGAGATATTTGAGCTCATTGGGATCTCGTTCAGGAAGTGGAAGAGAGCGCAGATACTGAAGAATATAATCTTCTGCTGCAGGACTTTATACAGTTTAGTCAATATTTCTTGAAGCAATCCTTTATTTTAATGGGGTCAGTGGTAATAGAGCTCAGAGGTGGTCCAGTTTTACGAGTGGCTCTGCTGGTTTGTGCTCCTCTCAGCTGATGTGAGAGCAGAGGCCCATGGTTCTCTCCCAGTTCAGACTGTTGGAGTCTCACCTTCAGAAGCAGAGTGCTCGTTTTCTGAGAAAGAAAACTACTGTGTTTCACTATGTTTCACAGTTACAGTGCAGTGTGTGCAGGAGATGGTGCCTCTGATTCGTTTGTCAAGCAAAGCGAGCTGCTGATCTCTGTCTCCTTTGCTTTTTCTGTGTGGCTTCATCTGATATGAGGGGCTTCCCACAAAATTGAATCTAAAACATCCCCAGTATCATTAAAAGTTAAGTGCTCGTTTACTGAGGCTGAGCATTTTTCAAAGAATATTTTATCGTTAAGTAGGTTTGACTTGAACCGCCAATTGTGGCTTTTTCCACCCGACATGAATACCTGCAGTATAGTAACAGGGCTGTGGTCTGAGGTTAAAGTAGTATGATACTTTGATGAGGTGGTTGCTGCTGTTGAATTAGAGTCAGTTTATAAAGTAATCCATCCTTGTTTGTGTTGTGGACTTGTGAAGAAAGGTCTTCTTTCTCTGTGGGATGGTGGATCCTCCAGATATTGACGAGTGATTTCATCAGATTATTTAGAGTCTAGAGGGCTGACCGGACATGAGGAGGACCTGTCCATAGATGAATCTAAAACACAGCTGAAATCACCGCTGCCAATCATGTTAGTTGTCTCTAGATCAGGTATTAGACTGAAAACACCTCAGACTTCCTGTGTCTGAACTGATTAGCCTCCACATTGGAAACATTAAACAAGCTACTCACAGAGAAAACTACTACTGCTAATCACCAAAAGCATCTGTGTGTCATCCCCATGGAAAACAATCCCATTCCCTGATGGACTCTGTTCCTCCCTTTGAACATCCACAGAGATGTCAGGGAGAGACATGAACACCAGCGCAGCCGAACACAGATTCTTTGTTTCTGTATTCAGTCAATAGGCATCATTTGGAAGGGTTCATGCAGTGCTTTGTGACATTTTAAAGGTCCATTGTGTAGGATTTAGAGGCATCTGGTGAGCAACCAGTGAGTGCCCCTCGTCTCACCCTCCACTGCGATGGCTCCTCTGGTCTGTCCATCCTGGGTGCTGTAGAAACATGGTGGTGTAAGATGGAGGAGAGATCTGTAGATATGAAGGTCTCACTGTACGGTCACAGAAACACAACTCTTCGCTTCAGGTGATTATACTAATGAAAACTAAATGATATATTTCACTTCTGCCCCTGAAGCCTGCTCACTTCAGTTCATATGGCTCCACATTCAGTGTGTCAGTGACCATTAGCACATGCCTCCGTTTTTCAAAACCTGATTGTATTTATTTAGAAATTACATATTTCATATTTGCAGCAGTAGTTCTTTATTTCACTCTATATTTGGCCAGTTCTCTGCTGGCACAGCGTCCCCACGGATCTGTGGGAGAGTTCCCTGGTTGATTTGATTCTTTTGGTCCTCCAACAGTTGTGTTTGACCTGGGGAGGAATACATTCATGTAATTAAAGTTTTAGTTTCGGAGGGCCTTGGGAAATTAATTCAGTAATGAATTCTTTATTGGTGCCTTTTCTGCACTGTAAATCACTTTAAGAGTGTTAATTTCTCTCTTAAGTAATGTTATTCATTTAAATTATAATCCCATAAACATTTCCATTCTTTTGTATGTCTTAAGTGAAACTTGTTAAATTGAAAGATGCCACTTAAGTAAACTTGTAAGTATAATCCATCTTTGTTGATTTTGAATAATTCGCAGTAGTGAAATGCTGCATATGAGCGTGCAGCAGTCCTTTTTCATCCTCTTCACTCTGCTGCCATCGTTCTGAGAAGCACCTGATTCAGCTGCAGAACCTCCTTTCACTCCTTGTTATTACAGTCTTCTTAACCAGACTGCAAAACAGAATCTGTGACCCACAGATCACCATACCTGCTGATAATTGATCTGTACGTACCACACAGTTTGTTTTCTGAGCAGAGTGACTCTGTTTCTGCGCTTCTGGATGGATGGAGGCACACAGAAACATGCCGTTTCTTTCTGCTGTACCTTTATAAGATCCTTCTCTCCTACAGGTTTGACACATACCGCAGTAAGGACGAGAGTCGTCGCCTTGCTAAGTATGTGGATGGCGTGGAGGCGGGGCTCATACTAGCCATGGTGGTAAATGACGAGGGTTCCAACAACTTGGAGGACTCTGCTAAGAAGAGCCTCTCCAGGCTGGGCAGCCAGCACATCAGCACTCTGGGATTTAGGTGAGCTCCTGATAACTGTTGAGATGAAAGGTCACCATGTTAGTCTCCTCTGGCAACATTTACTGAAACAAAGACAAAACTGATATTCATAATCAAAACAATTACAGACGGATGGATTGATCAGTAATGATCAGTTACACTCCGCTCAGGTCTTCCAGTATGAACTCAGGTATTCAGCTCACATCACGTCAGGAGAGACTTTTTTAGGCTCGCAGCACTGGCACATTGTTTTATTGATTGCTGTAAATTAATAACAAAATGGTGGAACCCCAGGTGAGTCACAGTGTACAGTTGTCTTTTTAATTAATGAATCCCTGCAGCTTTGTGGGAGACTGTAGCGCGTAATGATTTTCAATAACCTGTCTCCAGAGAACATTTATCACACACTCAGCGGCCACTTCATTAGGTACAACTGTACAATCTATTGCAGCTCAAAACAGCAACTGCCATACATTCAACATTTATCAAGCTAAGATTCTGTGAAATGTGTAGATGAAACGACTGTGATGGTGGAGTTGTCCTGTGATAAATTACCTTGACAGGTGTTTCTATTTTCGTCCTCATTCATAAACATGAGCTAGAAAGAAAATAATGCAGTCAACAGCATCAGTGTTTTCATTTTCACTAAAAGAGCTGTGACGTCACCAAACACACAGATGTTCTTCCATCCAGAGAACCAGATCAGCAGCCCACAGCAGCTCTGCAGCACTGCTCTAATCTTTATGTCATGAAATAATGATCCAATCAAACAAAGGAAAACTATAAACCAAGAAAAACACAGCTATGTCACTTCTGAATTAAGACAAAATAACATTCTTTTACAATCGACCTAAACATTGACAGGTGTTTGACCTGCACACTGAAGGTACAACACTGTCTCCTACAATTTACATTTACATGTGATAACATATGTTCCTTCCTGTGTTGACTTGAAATCACTGGATCATGTTCACACTCACAAACGTTTTCCAGTGAATGAGGCGTGACATTAATCTGCTGTGCTGGAGTTGTACAGGATGATGGGTCAGTGGGTGCAGATGGACTCCAGTCCACCTTCAGTTCTGATCAGTGAAAGGATGTTCATAATCATGTTTTCTGTGATTTGGCTCATTGTCAGTATTAAACAAAGACTGTGATCCTTCCCTGACCCTTAAGTACTGTGAATGTCTGACCGTGTGGAAAACAGATCAGATATACGTCACCTCTCATTTCACTGATATGTTCACTATCAATATTTTTGAAAGACGTTAAATTGAAAACCTTCCTCTCTGTTTGAAATCCACAGTTTGTATGTTCTGCCTTTAGGGGTCTCTCAAACAAAACCATAAAAAACTAAAACTGTAGTTTGATAAAGTTGTGAAGTAGTGCGGGATCATGGGAGTTGTTGTCTTCAGTGTTAAATAACTGCAGTTGCTGCTTAAATGTATTCATGTGACTCAGACAGAGTTATTACATTATTTTAGCCTGAGTAGAATAATGTGTTTCTCTGATTGGAAACAATCCAATCAAATCCAATCAAACGAGTCCACAACTCAACAACACACAAAGCATGAAGGTTACATAAAGGTTGAGTCACTTTAATGCACATATATTGTGTAACACATCTGGACTGCATGATGCTCCTGCAAACCTCATTTATGGATGATTAATTTTATATATACCTTATTTCATGGAGACAGTCAATCAATCAATCAATCGATAACAGGCATTAATCACTTCTTTTGTTCATTAATTGTACACTTGTGTGTGGGGGATGACTTGTAAACACAGTATCGATATATAAAGTGTGTGTTGAACATGTTGGCTGGCTGTTTATACAGCCTGCAGACTCAGACTCAGAGCAGTGTGCTGCATGTGTTCACCTGATCAACCTGCAGTCAGTCCCCTGTTCCCTCCTCTGTGGGCTTTGGCCTGGTTCACATCAACTCCTGAGAAAAATAACTGGCTCTTAAGCTGCTAAATGTTCAGCCAGCTGGTCTCTCCCTTCATCTGTCTGCTGTTTGCTGAGAGGAAAACAAGTATGTTCAGCCCCAACATGCAGCAGAGATGTAGAGAAGCCTAAAGATAGGCCTCGGTATGCTCACAGTATGTCATTTACAGTGCACACACACACACACACACACACACACACACACACACACACACTCCCACTTGTTATGGAATGCTGTAGCAGCTAATCCTGTTGTGTGTGCTTAAGTGATGCTGTATCTCACTCTGCAGAAAGTGTTTAGTGGGAAAAGCTCAGGTCTGTGTGTGTGTGTGTGTGTGGGTGTGTGCGTGTGTGTGTGTGTGTGTGTGTGTGTGTGTGTGTGTGTGTTACTATGTGAGGAATGCATGAGAAATGGAAACTGAATCATGGCATGATAACAGAACCCTGGAGATGTCTCAAAGTTACTGACATAAGGGGCATCAGAGCAGATAAGAATGTGTACACTGACACATTCCTCTAACAAGACTCAGCTAAGCTCTTGTTTTCTACACAAGAAAATACAAAATGTTGGATATGCAACTTTGCATATCAAGCCACAAGCTTGTGTGAGTGTTTTGTTTTGCTCAGTGCAAGTCGTTACAATATCAGAGGCCTTGTTGTGGGCTGAGAGAAGATGCTGGCAGATGTTGGCAGTGCAGGCCCTGTGGTTAACCTCCGGGCCGGGCGGTGTTATGAAACTTAATGCCGCTGAGGAGACCGCAGGAAACACTGGGAGGGTTTCATAAACGGTATGAGGACAGAGCGAGAGTTCACAGTCCCTGTCCCGGTTCGCACGGCTGTGGATGCTGAGGAAAGAGTAAATGGATGGGAGCGATGGTGAGGTGGCAGAGGGATTCCTGCCTAATGACTCCTGTCGCCTGCGCTCGGCACATTGTTGCCGACAGGCCAGCGCTGGTGTCATCACCAGAGAGAGGCTGTGTAATTTGCGGCGCACCCAGAGACATTTTAATAAGCTGGAATTTATGAGACAGTGTGGACTCTGCAATACATTCCCAGTTATGTTATTTGCATATGTTTACTGCAGCTGGTGCTGCTGGCAGCGTGTGGAGAAACACACCATCACACTTCTGCTGCTGCTTTTTAAAGCTCAGCAAAAATTCCTTCAAACTCGGTCAGGGAACATCGGCATCTGTGGGGAATTGTGACGTGTCTTTTAGGTATGAGCTGAACTGTGCTGTCTTCACATGAGTTGGATGGCGAGTTCTCTGTTTGCTTCCTAACATTCCTGTTTGGATGGTGGATACAGTAACACTTTTTACTGACTCACTGACAGACTCACCACAGTTAATAAGAAGCAATCCACAAGAGTTGTGGCTCAGTATCAGCTGCTCCTCTGTGACTGCTGAGATTTGGGCTGTCCTGCCTCCACGTGTTCATCACTTCACTACAGTTGCTCTGTGTGTGTCCTTGTAAACATGCTTTGTGTGTGTGTCCTTGAAGTGTAACAAATGTATTTCCTTCCTCAGAAAACTCTCACTAGGTGGATTTTTGGACTGATATGAATCCTGCTTGATTTCCATGTTACTGGCTACAGCTGGCCTGTCTGCATCTCATCATGCTAACTGTGGGTAGATACACAGTTGGCTAACATTTTGTAATAACCATGAGTTAGTTACTGGGTGATCCCCTGTTCACAAACAATAAGATGCTTTATAAACTGTTATGATTCAGCAGCTGTTTATTGTTAAATTGTAACAGATGTTTATCTTAATTTGTTTAATTACTGTAGTTCATCTATAATCATTATTCACACCCGAGTGTCCTCTGTCAGCTCAGACAGCAGAAACCGTCTGCCCAGCACCGTGTCCAGGCTCAGTCCGGACTGCTCCACGCTCCACACACACTCAGTTCTGTTCACACACGCACACACACACACACACACACACACACACACACACACACACGGCGACATCTCAGGTACCACATGGAGTCACACACATGCACAGAACTTCTTCTTTCCTCACTGACAGCGAGTGATGCATGCTGGGAGAGCTCATGAAATTACAGACTCCCCACTTATGGATGTCAGCCACTCCCTCCTTACATCAGCGTGTGTGTGTGTGTGTGTGTGCGTGTGTGTGTGTGTGTGTGTGTGCGTGCGTGTGTGTGTGCGTCTGTGTGTGTGTGTGCGTGTGTGTGTGTGTGTGCGTGCGTGTGTGTGTGTGTGCGTCTGTGTGTGTGTGTGAGTGTGTGTGCGTGTGTGTGTGTGTGTGTGTGTGCGTGCGTGCGTCTGTGTATGTGCGTGTGTGTGCGTGTGTGTGTGTGTGTGTGTGTGTGTGTGTGTGTGTGTGTGTGTGTGTGTGTGTGTGTGCGTGCGTGCGTGTGCGCGTGTGTGCGTGTGTGCGTGTGTGTGTGTGTGTGTGTGATGTACTGTGGATGTTTCTCTCTTGTCACCTGCTGTTCTCCATCCGAGCTCTTTCTGCTGCTGATTTATTCTCTTATTCACTAAACATCTCTGTCTTCGTGTCTCTGTCTTCCTCCGGTCTCATCTCTCCATTCTCTGTTGTTTCTCTCTGTCGCATCTATCACCTGTTTATTTTTCCCTTTGTCATCAGTCTTCTCTTTCTCCTCCACAGACATCCCTGGACTTTTATAGTGACAAAGGGTGATTCTTCTTCTATAGTGGAGGACCACGCTGTTTACCAAGGTAGCAATCAGTTTTAAAATGTTGCTCCCGTGCTGCTGTTGTTTGTGTGGTAGAGCATATATGATGTAAGTGATGTGTGTGTGTGTGTGTGTGTGTGTGTGTGTGTTGTCAGGGACCAAAGCCTCCTCTGAGGCCCTGAGCTCTCGTGTTTTTCAGTCGACTTATGGAGACCATTTCACCGTCAGCACCAGCAGCCAGTGGGTGCAAGGTAACTCTACACACACGACTCACACGTCAGGGTTTGTTGTGCTTAATGCTTTCAATGTAACACCTTCATTTTGAGTAATTAATCGTAGAAAAAAATCACTTGTTAAAAAGTGTGCAGATTGTTGTGCTGTCTGACGCTCCTGACTAGACCCTGCTGAGCACAGGCCTACTGAAGGGAAGTCCCAGTTTCGGATCAGCAGTCTTCTTTTGCCTTACGCTGTAGCCTGACATGCTCCTCCCCAGAAATGTAACTGTACATTACACAATGCAGACCACAAGTAATGTGACTGGCTCATTTAGAAGCATCACATTTTATACAGCTTCTCCTCTGGTGCTGAGCAGCCGTGCCAATAACCTGTAGCTTCCCAGTTAAATACGCTGAACTCTCGGGCTGCTGCAGTCCCTCCTGACCAGCCGGCTGCTCCTCTTAGATAATACTCCTCCTCTGAAGCTTCTCATCGCAGCTTCTCGTGTCTCTCAGCGAGACAGAGCAGACAGGCTGAATGTCTGGAGGCAGGCTGCCCCTCAACAAGGAGCCCGATGGCAAACACCAGCTTGCCAAAACCAAGTCACAGCTGTGAACTGAAGGAGTTGGTGTGTTTAAAGGGGAAAGTCAGCTGGCAGTGTGCTCACCACCGTCAACAACACAAACGCACCAGCACACATGTACAAATGTTCACTGTGGTGTAGGTCAGCGTCAGCTCTGTGTAGAGCACACAGGCACCATAAATCAGCCTCTTTTAACACCAGAGGCCAAACTTCTGTGTCGGCACTAAATTAATATTAATAAAAAAAGATAAATACATGTGTCCTGAAGTGGAGCTTCAGAACACCCAGACGGAGCGCTGCTTTGTGCAGTTCATGCAGCAAGGAACAGACATACCATCCAATCTTACAAGCTTTAGATATCACCACCACCACCTCACTTATCTGACAAAATACATTTGCAGCACAACATTTTGAATGCTAGATATTGGTAAGTGCATCAACTTTAAATTAACATCACATCAAAGCTCGTACTTAATTTGATTAAGTTTTGAATCCCTGGTTGTGCAGCATGTAGCTGTGTTGTTGTTGTTGAACACACGTGCTGTTTGCCAAACAGACACATCAGGCTCGAGTCGCAGTTTCACTTGTGACAGTGTTTGCTGTGTTTCTCTCTCCTGTTATACATTTAAGGGGAAATAGTACAAACAGCAAGAGGAGACACATAAATGAAGGTTAATAATGTGTTAGGCTGTTCTTACAGAGATGATGCAGTGTGCAACTATCAGATTTATGAGAAAAAATCCGAGCAGACATAAACATAGTGCAGATGGGATTTACATAAGCCACGAGAAGATCACAGTGGCAGAAATACACAGACTTATATAGAGCTAAAAATTATTATTAGAAACAAAACTGAAGTAATTAGGCTTTTTTACTCAGCAGATTATTTAATTACTGTAATGCAAACAAACAGTGGACAGTGATGAGTTGTAAGGCTGTAAAATCCCAACATGCTGCAGCTCAGCATCTCTTTTGTTAGAGCTGACGGTGTGTCGAGCAGCTTTCACCCAGCAAAACATTCAGTGTCATCACCATCTCTGCCTCCACCTGCTGCACCCCCCAAAAACAACAGAGGAGTCATATAAACATTTAAAAGCTGCAGTTGCATTAAGATGTAATTAATAAACAAGCTATGTGTGTCTGTTCCAAAGAAAACTAAGTGACTAACTGATTGGACGACACACTGTGCAGAGCACATGTGATCAGTGTCTCTACTCCTGGGTTCATGTGTGTAAGTCATCATCATTTACAACATGATCACTGCAGAGCCGTCAGAGCTGCGGTGAGCTCCACGTTTCATCAACACTCTTTGTAGTTTTCTCCAGCATAAAAATCACTCTGATGTTTATTGAAAGGATTATGATGAAATGTAACTCTAGGCATGGTGCTAATCATGCAGGGTTTCTTTTTCACCCTGTGTGTGTCTGGCACACGAAGTATCTCTGATCACACAGGTACTACAGGGACTCCGCTGGTCATGTCTATGCACTGGAATGATAGTGAGACTCAGGGACCGTCCACACAACAATCACTACATCACAGCTCTGATGGCAACAGCAGTGGTGAACAATATAGTCTGGGTAACTTTCAGAGTGATGTGATGAGCAACAGAAACACTGGCAGCCAATAAAAATGGAGCTGGAGTTGCGCGGCCATCACTTAGTTTGATTCTGTTTACATGTTGATGGCATTTAGCAAACACTTCAGATGGCTTCGCTTTAATAACTCAGCCTTGTTTTGTCATTTTTCAGTATTTCCCTCTCCATCAGTGATTTAATGAAGTTTTTGAGGATGTGAAATCTTAAAAGATCAGATCAGAGAGCAGAAGCTCCTGTTTCCCAGAGGAAACACTCTTCCACAAGTGCTTTGAACGCCTCGTCAGTAGTCCGTGACTGTGACATCCCACCACATAACCATGTCACACATTTGCATAAATCAGTGACTAGTTTGTCACATAACAATTGATTTTAGCACAGCTGCTCTGTTGTTGCTGGCGGTGCTAGCTCAAGCTTGTACAAGATAACCAATCAGAGCAGACTGGACATTCAGAGGGCGGGGCGTCGTCTGTCATCTTTGAATAGATAATTAATGCTGACTCATACAAAATATTCTCCCAACTCCTCCTCCTCCTCTCATCTTTGAATAACCGTGTCAACCTCATGTTATCCTCCTCTTGTTTTTATTTGTTTCACTGTGTAATGTTCAGCAGTAACACCTAATTCATACAGTTTCCTAATCAGTGTCGAGTCTCACGTCTTTATCATTATCGTTATAGTGATAAGACATGGGCAAAATATTTTCCATCATCTCAGTGTGGCTCTTTAAATTCCTCCTGAGCTGTAATGTATCATATCAGCACCTCATCAGTACGTCTGCCCCATATCCTACCTCTCTTACACCGGTGTTATTAACCCCTCCTTTTAGTTAAAACTGACTCAAATTAGACGCTTCTTATTCCCATCAGATAGCAGCTCATGTAATGAAAGTGCAGTACATGCACACGGTGGTTGATCACAGGTCACACAGCATCCTCTGCCATGTCTCTGGCTTCAGATTGAAATTCAGGCCCACCGTCAAATGCACATCCCCTCTGTGGCTGCAGACAGAGAGCGTAATGGGAGGAGAGAGCACCTCAATTACTCTGCTACAAATGCCCTCTGACAGCCTAAATGGACTGAGAGTCAAAACCCTGACATAGATTAGTCTAATATCTACCGCTTGGCTGTCTGACCAATAAACTGGGAGCTACTGGTGTGTGTGTGTGTGTGTGTGTGTGTGTGTGTGTGTGTGTGTGTGTGTGTTCCTCAGAGGCAGAGTGGACAGAGTGGTTCGACAGGGATGATGAGAGGGGATCTGGAGACTGGGAGAAACTGTCTGACCTGCACGTGGCTTACCCAGACCGGCTGTGCAGCAGTCCACTGGACATCCAGGTACGTCTCACTTCATCAAACACAAATACACACAAGTGTGTGTGTGTGTGTGTGCACAGTCACACACGTCTTACTGAAAGCAAACACAGTCACTGAGCCTCAGAGATGAGCTGCTTATGCAGCTGGGTAGCTTGGTCATTATTTTTGCCTCTAATGCAAGATGAAAATCCACTGATGGGTTATCATTTGGATCCAGTGCAAAGGGATCATTTTTTCAACAATTACCCAGAAAGCCTGTGTCTCTCTCTCCTCAGATGTTTGACTGGCTGAACTGATGTCTGTTTTTGGAATATCTGAGAACTATTTCAGTTTCATCTGATGAAACAATCGTAACTGAACTAATCGAACGCTTTGAATCTTTCATTTATTCATCACTTATCTGTAGGCCTGTGTCTCAGCATGTAAAGTAGCATTCCAACATTTTGGGAGAATATTCCTTTATTCCTGCCTGTGTTTGTTGTCTTACCCTGATTAGGTTTAGAGGAAGGTTTTAGTCAGGAATGACTGTCCAGCACTGAAATGCATCCCTTCATCAGGGAGGGGATGAAAAGTCACATGTAAATCTCAAGTGTTGGCTGTAATGAAACCAGAAAGCTGAGGGCAGACTGTACTTCACTCTGTGATCAAAAAATACCAAATGAAAAATCTTCAATAAATGGGCTTAGTGCCTACGCGTTGAACTCTCAGCCTTCATCAAGGCATATACTATATAAACAGACGCTCTGAAGGATGGAAACCACATAAAGACTCTATATTGAGACTCATCGACTGGCCTAACCTGAATGGATGGAATATAGTTTTCCTTCTTCAAGACGATATCTATCAGCAACAGAAGGGCACAGCTAGAGGAGCTCGTTACACTCCAAGCCTCACTAATCTATTTATAGGAGGAACAATATATTTGCTCTCCCCACAGCCAGTCCAAAGATAAGACCAAGCTTAATGGCCAATAGGACCTCATATTTATTTATTTATTTAAGGCACTGCACAAGAACTACTGTCATTTCACGGATAATTTGATACCACAAACTAATTCTTTGGACCTCAGACAGAGATGGACACTGTCACACTGACAGAAACACAGTGCAGAGCTTTCACCCTCCTGATCTTATAAAGAACATCACAAATGAAGAGCTTCAGTGTCTCTGGAGGAAATGGGTTCAAGAATCAGATTTTGAGGTTGAGAATGGTGTAGTGAGTATGGTTTCTGAATGGATGCTCCAAAATTATTAAACAGGCCTATACTACAGCATAGAAGCTGATAAGACAGATATACTGGAGATATAAAATAAAGCAACTCATCAACAACAACTGGAAAATCATAGAAAGTGATTGATTGCTTAGAGATTTGTATTCATCTGCACCACCCGTCAGCTCCAGAGGAGCACCAAGAATTCATTAACTCGACACAGCTGATGTAGTATACCACATCCAACGTCCATGCACTTGTTTTCTATGTTGGAGAACTAAGAGAACTGAGAGAGAATCACTGAACACAAACATGCCGTCCGAACAGGAAAGGAAGACCCAGCGGCCAAACATTACAACCAGCACCATGGAGGAAACACAGACCCACTCAAAAGCAGCAGAGGCCAGTGAGCTGTGTAGGAGGGAGGAGATGAAGTGTTAAATACAGAATTAGATCTTCAAGTTAAGGTCCATCCCAATTCTAGTCCTGGATGAAGAGCTGGAATATGCTCCATATCTGTACAGTACGACAACAAGACAGCTTTGTTGTCTGACTTATTTGGAATGCACATTTGTATACTTCTGTCAGAGCTCCACTGGATATACTGGATTGTTTAGTTATATTATATGAGAAGCTGGCTGCAAAAAACAAAAAAGCCTCGTAAATATATTCCTTCACTCTGCTGGGACCTCAGTGCAAAGGGAGGTTAGCATGCGGGTGTGTCAGTCAGTGTGACTGTTGTCAGCTCTGACCTGAGCCGTGATGCTTCAACAGCCAGTGCAAAGCAGCAAACGGATGTTACATTAGCAGCATCAGCTGTAACTTGATGCAGCTGTTACAGTGTAAAGATGGTGACTTGTACATAGTGAGGCTGTTACCAGTTAGACACTGGATCACATGCCACAATGTTTTCTGTGGATACTTTGTGCACATGAGGGAAATCTGAATGCAACACAGGAATATCTGATTTATAAACTATACAAATGACAGCCATACACAACATGTCATAGCATCTTTTAAAGCTGAAGAAATAAAACTTTAAACCCACATCGACACGCATAATCACGTTGGATTAACGGCATTTGTCTGAGTTTTGTCTGACCATCAGCGCCAAGCCGACCTGCCATCACTGTGCTGCTGGGACACGACAGCCCCAGCAGTGTAGATCCAGCCTGGCACCATCAAGCAGCAGCTGTTAGCCTTCCATGAAGATAAGCAGTGGTGCCAGGTCTGCCCACACAGAGTCCAACACCCTGACCATTATCATAAAAAATCACTACTATGGGCTGCAGCTGTTCTTTGTCATGTCGGCTGTGCAACAATATAACTTGAGCTAACTATAAGCTTTATTGCTTCTCCCTCACAAATTGTCCTGTTGGTTCTTATCTCACTTCCCTTTTTCACTGTTTGATACAAAATAAAATCAATAGCAAATGAGTTGTTACACTAATACAATAATAGATTATTAATAATCACTGAAGAAATGATTATTATTATCAGTATCCAGAGCTTCAGCATCAGTACTTCCTGGTGTTGTACTGTAACAGTATCACTGAAGATCACTGATGTTGTAGTGGTCACTGTCCTGTTGCTCTGTTAGAAAGGGGTCTGAGGACTGGGGATGGAGCCACAGTTAAATGTCAAGAAATGTTTAGCATATTAATGTTGAGACATGAGGATAATTAAACAAATGAACCCACATATTGAAACAATGAGAATGGCCTTTACTGTATTATGCCAGCAGCTCTGACCTGCAGGGAAATTTGCTGGATTGCACAAGAGAAACTTTAGTGATGTTGAGGACACAGGACTTGAGAAACGTTGACTCAGAACAGAGGTGCATGCTGCGCCAGCTGAAATGACTGAGACTTGTGTTATGATGTTGCAAAAGTATCTGTGGCGGACTCTGACGTGAAGTTCAATCTTGTGTCCAGACAGATGAAGCACTGAGCTCTTATCCACAGTACTGGTGGCCTTTAGAAAATTCCTGCTGTTTGCCAGCAAAGCCAGACGCAGACAAATACCAGATGTCTGGTGCAAAAAAACACATACTTTTAGTTGCCTGCAAACAAAACATGTGCTGATGCCAGGACCCAGGCATCTCTGTGTTTCTCTCAAGTTACAGACGAGCATGTTTCCAAATGTTTTGAACTGTCATCTGCAAAATCAGAATGTTTCGGTGTGTAAGAATTGCGTTGCAAATAGTGTCGATTGATCCCTTAGTTGAAATCTGTCTTTTTTTCCCTCCTATTTCAGGCTGAGACCCATGACGGCATACCATCCAACCAGACAGGAGATGTGATCCACAAGAATGACAAGGACTACGGCTTTGTCTGCCTCAACAAGGACCAGGCTCATGGTCTCTGTCGCAACTACAGAGTCCGCTTCCTGTGTGGAAAACTGGGTTTGTTCAGCACTTACCTTCTCTGTGTGTGTGTGTGTGTGTGTGTGTGTGTGTGTGTGTGTGTGTGTGTGTGTGTGTGTGTGTGTGTGTGTGTGTGTGTGTGTGTCTGTGTGTGAGTGTGTGAGTATGGCATGTGTATGGCTTTCTTCTGAAGAACAGGAGAGTGTAATACATGATACTTGTGTTACACTCAATGAGGATTAATGGCCCTCTAAAGTGAAGCATGGATGGAGAGGTGAAGCTGATTGATGTCTACAAAGATCTGACAGGCTGTAAAGACACACTGTAGCTGTGCTCCACAGTGTGTTGTGTGTGGGCAGGCTGTGATGGCTGGAATGCGTGGAACCCACATCATGGTGCAGTGAAACATCCACACAGCCAGCAGAGAGCTGACGAGCACCGCTCCAACCACGCTGAGATATCACTGACTCTGTCTGGGCCTGTCTGTGCTGGTGTTTGTGTGATATGCAGAAAGTGCTGCGCCGTGCTGGCGTGATCTATTGTCAAAATTGACACTGGTACGTCCCACTGGCATCACTATACAATTACCCCCCACACAGAAACGCAATACCACATAGTACTGTACCCACCCACTAATTCCAGACCAGCTTCAATAATGTGGAATCGTATTTTCGTAAAATTGCACAAACAAATGCATTCAGTCACGACAAACTGTGAAGGCTACGGGCGTAGGCTCGGAGGTTACGCCACAGCTGATGTTGTCAGAAATGTGGGGCCATGTGGGGACCACAAGAGCTCTTATTGCTCTGCTTGTCTTCTACATGCTCTGATGGAGGCGCAGAGTGAAGCTGATAGAACTGAACACACACAGTGAAGCCAACACACTGCAGACCTTGTCTTCATCACAATCCCCTCTGTATGAATGAAGGAGAACTCAACTGCAATTAAATGCCATTAGTCTTTTATTTAGCAGTGAAATGGACAGAATATCATTACTTTGTTTTCGTCTACTGTAACACCAAGCATATCAGAATGGATGCACTCAATCAGATCACACTGTCTTTCTAAGAAACAAATAAAAACATCAATAAAACAATGTAAACACTTTGGAGAATGCAAAGCTTCATATGGTCTGATCATGTAGGACACATGCATCTGGATTATCATGGTGGTATCAGTGGCTGAAAAGCTCAACTAAGAATCAAATCTAACATTTGCACAAACACTGAACACAGTACAGGATAGTCACATCCTGCTCCGCTGCCGTCACCTGCTCCAGAGACAGTAACACTTGTATGTGACATGCTACGAGCTAAACCTCTGTTAAAATGGGATGACTTGGTTCATGATCAGAAAACTAGCGAGTCAGTAACTTGACTAACTCAGCCAAACATCAAGCGAGTGCCACAACACAAGACATACAACTTAGCATCTGGCCAATAATGAACAGGTCCAGCTGTCTGTCTGCAGCCTTTTATTTAGCCAGGCTGTCAGCGACGAGTCAAAGCCGGTCTGACACTGTGTCTTTTCCTCCATCAGCGTCCTCTTCAGCCTCCTCACCTCTGCCTGTTGCCTGCTCACCCAGCTCCAGTTCTGGTGCCCATCCTGGTCCTCCCAGCAGTCCAGAGCTGCTGTGATAGCAGTGTAAACACTAACACGCCTGAGCAGTGCCCTGAGCAGAGTCGGCTAGCAGAGCTAACTTGTGGCTGCAGTACACAGTAGGCACAGGTTGCTTTTAGGAAACTGGCTATGATCCATCCATGCATGTTTTTTCATGGCGGCTGTCGTTCTTCAGGCACCAGTAGTCAAATCCTTCTCTGGCCCCTGTCCACGAGACCAGATCTGATTACTCATGGTCTTCTCTGACCCTCAGGATGATCAGATTGCAACAAAACAAACATGGAAGAATATTAATCTGTTATCCAGTCAGCCTGTAACCACAGAGCCCTGCATCCTCTCATGAGTCCTGAGTTTCTCTTCTTGTCTCTCATGAAAACACACAGTAACATAGAGAGAGAGCAATAATATCAATGATGGTGTCTGTCTTTAATGTTTTAATGATGATTTCTTCTGCACTACACTGGTGATACAAGTTAGAGGTGTATCAGACTGGATAGGTTACTCCAGCCATGTCAATCAGAATCAGGAGGAAAGATTTGGATCCGTCTGAGGTTGAGACACTGGATCAGCTCTCTGCACTTGCAAGGACATTGGGGGATTCGTGGTTTTCCCGTCCAGGCTACACTTTTGGTGGAGTTGGAGAAGGCTGCTGACCGTTCCCCTCACAGAATCCTGCTGGTGGCGCTGGGAAAATACAGGGTGCCATGAGCCATCTGGTGCTGGTTGTTTCTGTATACTCAGTGCAAGTCGACCACATTCTCTGTGGGTGTTCTTCTTCACCTGGGTTGTTCCTGTTCACCAATTCTGCTCTTAAATTTCATGGGCAGAACTGCCACAGCTGGGAGTTACCTCACATTATTGTCAGCCATTCTGTGTAAAATATTGCCAATATTTACAACAATTAAGTTCAACTCAGGTGGTCAGGAATGGAGCTAGCCTGGGATATTGGAACACACAGGAAACAGACATGGTGTTCTGGGTGTTATTATTATTTTGAGAACACCTTGAAAAATTGGTATATGTGTGTTGGAAATATATAATATAAATGTATAATATAATCTAAATATATAGCAACACGTGTAAGCCAGATCAGCTCGGTGACTCATGTTGAGTCAGCTTAGAAACAAGAGAAAAGTGATATTGCTGCTACACAGACACGCTGCTGATTGGGTTCCACCTTCCTTCTGTGTTGCAGTGTGTGACGGTGTGATGTTTGTGTGTCAGCTTTGCTCCTCTACGTTTGCTCTAACACTTGTCCCCACTGCAGTTCGTCCACAGGCCTCCATCTCCATCGACATCACGTCCAACAGCAGCATCCTAGAGCTGGCCGACCAACCTGAGGGCTGGCGGTCCGGGGATCGGGTGGTGGTGGCCAGCACCGACTACTCCATGCACCAGGCTGAGGAGTTCACTGTGATGCCCTGTCCTACTTGCACATCCAACCAGGTCAAGGTCCAAGGTGAGAGAAGCAGTGACCAACAGTGTGTCAGCATGCAGGGCTGGAATGAAAGGTTTTGATGGTGCTGGGGAAACGTTTCTGTAATATCAGTGCCAGAGTGTCAGACCAAACAAATGTCTAACTGCTGGCATGAAGCCTGCCCAGCAGTATTCTTTAACATGTTTGAAAGCTGACTATTCTCACTAGCTTATTTTCTCCACTCATATCCTCCAATATAATAGGTGGCCAACCAACCACTGACCCTATAAAATTAGTCATATCTAGTCATCATTATTATTAATGGCCATTCTCAAAGGCAAACTCAGTTTAGAAAGAAAAGTCCAGCAGTAGCAGCGCTATTTCTTCATATGATAAGCACAAGCAGAATATGTTTCTACACTTGTCTACATATGGCAGTGTCAGTCAGTCAGTTGGCTGTATTCACTGCGTCACCACAGTTTACTGCTGAGCTTCAGATCATCAACAGTGAGCAGGTAGCACATTTTTGGTGAGGCTGCAACAGAATGAATGAGAACGTCCCTGGCAAGAACATTTTCAAACACAAATCAGTCACTTCATTTGAAGGAAAGTGGAAGCTACGTAATGTCAGCTTTACTGTTATAGAACTCAAAACATAAAGCAGTTGTTGCAAAGTGCTCCACAAGGTTAAAAGCATCTGAACAAGAAACAAGGTAAACTAATGAAAAAAGACCAAACACGTAAAACAAGCCGGGCAAATACTTCAGTCTCACCGGAAGGAAAAACTGTTGCTTGAATCATTTCTTTTTAATGGCAAAATGCATCTTGGTAACCTTCAGCACAGTCAGGCACCTTGTTCACACTTTAGATGGTGGTACAACAAAAGCTTAATCACACTTTGAGCCTGGCTATACTATAGAGCAAGTCAAGCACAGAAAACACAGACTCTGTATGATGGGGAGCACTTTTCAATCTGTTCCACTTTATTATTACATGGACATGCTGCCCTTTGGGTGGCACAGACGATTTTTTTGACCTTTCCCTGACCTGACTTTTGTCATGGTACCCTTCTTCATTGCTTTCACTCCACTGACCCTTCTAGACCTTCTGGCCTCACCACTCTAAAATATCCAGTGCAAAGAGCAGACAGGGCAGCATTTATGGTGAATGTGGGAGATGTGATGAAATGTACATGGCACACACAACTCTCATGCCATAGTTAATAATAGTAGCAATAATAAAGTCAAAGATGACTGATTTCATATTCCAAAGTTCTAACCATCTACCTGACCACCGTCTGATATCACTCAAAAAGAAAGAACAGACTCCTCATGTATTTAGTGTGCTTTGTCCCTGAGCACAATGTTCCGTTCCTTTGTTATGTCCCACTGCTGACACTTGGTTTCACAGGCCTCATGTATCACTGTAGCTGTGTATGAACCAGGAAACTCCTGTGTGTGATGTGTGTGGTGACCGATCATACAGGGCAGGTAGGAACACCTGCAGAGTAGCAGCGGCTCATGAGAGAATACCTCCAAATGTACCATTAGTTAAAATCATTGTGATACAGTTGAACAGAATCTTTCTCTGAAAGTTAGCCTGTCTAAGTTTCCATAGTGCAGCATGTTCTGTGCTTTATTTTTTCATTTATTTCCAATTTTTTTACCAAGGTGCTGATGTATGAAGACCAAGACAGGAGTGTGTCTTTGCCTCCTCCTTTCTAACATCCACATCAGCTCCATGGTTCTGCTGATGTTGAGCAGTAGATTGGTCTCTGTGCTCCACTCTGCAACACTGTTGATTTCCTCCTGATATGAAGTCTCACTGTGGTTTATAATGCAGCTGATGATGGTGGTCTGTCATCCTCATACTTCACAGTAAAGACCTCCTGATGTCTGGGAGTCAGTCCTGGGTGTACAGTGTGAACAGGAGGGGGCTGAGCACACAGCCCTGGGGGGCTCCACTGCTGAAGGTCTGACTGCCAATCAGAACTCTCTGGGGTCTGCTTATTAAGAAGTCCAATATCCAGTTGCAAAGTGTTGAGCTCAAGTCCAGAGTGTTATGTTTTCCACTAACTTCATGGTGAGATTGTGCTGAACGCTGATCTGAAGTCAGCAAACAGCGTCCTGAGTGAAGGGCAGTAGAAATGACTTTGTCTGTGGGTCTGTTGGTTCTGACAGTGTACTGGTGAGGGTCCAGACTGGCAGGAGTGTTGTCTCTGATGTGCTGGAGTAAACTGGCCTCCATGATATCATCTGCAATTACTCTGCAGTCCAGTGTTATCACACCTGATACAACCAATGGCCAGAGCTATGAAAAGCATCAGCTGCTGTTTTTCTTCTTCCAAGGTGCATTTCAGTGTGAAGTATCAATAAATTATATCTGCAATCAGCAACTGCTCCTGCTTTTGAACTCCATTAGAAGCATTGTGATGCATTCCTGATTTAAAGTGTGTTTGCTGCTCGCAGCAGTCAATGCATGTATCATTTTGAGCGGAGCTGTTATTAAAATGTACTTGCTGCTAACACGAGATACCGCAGATGCTGCTCATGTTGCACCCCTCAAGTAGACCCGACTCCGTCTCACAGTTTGGCAACTTTATTCGTCCCGGTTTTACATCGGTTTTTTTCCTCCAGGCGATAGGCCTGCTTCACACACGTACTCCCCAAAAACAATTCAAGAAGAAGAAAAAAACAAACACCCATCCTGCTCAGCGCCGGCCGATGACATCACATGAACTCTGACCTCAGCCCAAAAATTATGAAATACAAGAAAAACGAACATACAGCTTCAACTGTGAGCATTTACTTGAAGTTCCTCAGCTCACTGACCTCTAAATTATTAAACTGCAAAATATTGAGATGCAAATAATATCTAGGTCTCAACACCCTCTCCCACTAAATAAAATGTTGCCAAACATTTTCTTAACCTCTCAACTATTGAACACTTTGTGAGAAGGTGAGTAAACAGGTATATATGACATACAGCACTGTTTTTCATTTACAGGGTAATGAGGTTACGCTATCTTAAGAGTCCATTTTTTCCCTTTGCAAAAGTCTCTCATGGCCACAATACAGGATCAAATGTCCATAGTCCATAAGTATCGAAGAGTGCATAGTCCATAGAAGCATTGGTGGGCCCCCCAAATCTTCACAAATGGGACAAGGAAATTACCATCTACACTCGGAACTGTGTACTTACACATTTCATAGCCATCTATCCAGTAAATTCTGTATGTGCACACACTACTAATTCCTTCTTTCCAGTATGTATCACACTACCGTCTTGACTCCAAAATTCTAGAATAGCATCCTCCATTTTCTGTACTTATTAAAATAGATGTTCAGATAACCTGTTTCTATATCCTGTAATGTGCGTCAATTCCTACATACCCATGTACCATATCTCATATAACACATTAGAAAAAACGCATTTCTTAAATGATCTTGTGTGTGTATGAATCTCTATTCATGACAAAAGGATACATGGATGATGGTCTGGTTGGCAGGTCATGGCTGGTCTCAGGGGCTCTCTCGCACTGACAGGGCAGGTTTTCAGCGGTTGGAGAGTCGGCTGGCCTAGCTGGTCATAGGTGTAAACACGCCTGGGCTGTCGAACTCTCTTAGGCCTTTCCCTCCATGTGTCGGCGTCGCTCTGCTCATCCTCAGATCCCACAGCCAGAGCGTCGCTCTTTTCATCGATACCATGGCTGTCCTCCGTATGTCCCTCTTCCAAGTGCTCCTCAGGTCTAAACGCCACCTTAGGTCTGTCTCTGGGCGATTTACTCCTGGGGCAGAACTCTTTTGCTTCTGCGTTGAGGGGCAGATCTGTGTGTCTTACTGCTGTCCACAAGTGACACTCCTCTTCGCTGGAACTGTCTGTGTCAGCTGGGTAAGTGTCATGCTTGGTTGTATGTCGCCTTCCTGTTCTCTGTTTTGTTTTGTTTCTACCGTTTTTGTCTTTCAGGTTGGATTCACCTGCCTCTGACTCTTCAACCAGGTAGGGGCACGGCATGAGTAGGTTTCGGTGTATCACACGTCTTCTCCCAGTTCCTTGCAATGGCTCAACCACGTACACTGGGCCATCAGGACCTTTTCTTCCTTTGACAACATAGATCATGTTTTCCCAGTAGTTGCGCAGTTTTCCAGTGCCACCTCTAGGTGTGAGGTTCCTCACCAAGACGTGATCACCTGACTCCAGTGTCGAACTCCATGCACGCTGGTTGTAATTTTTCTGTCCTCTCCTAGCACTTTTCTTCATACTCTGCCTTGCCATGGCATAGGCTTCTTGCATGATTTCCCTCCACTTCTCTGCATAGCCAGCCTGTGACTGATGTCGCCCCTCTCCTCTCCTGGGGAACATCAGGTCCACTGGTAGTGTTGGTTCACGGCCAAACAGAAGGAAGAATGGAGAAAATCCTGTTGCCTCATGCACAGTTGAGTTGTAGGCATGAACCACTTTGTTAAGGTGCTCCTTCCATCTTGACTTCTGAGACTCTTCCAGTGTACGCAGCATTCCAAGCAGTGTCCTATTGAAGCGTTCTGCCGGATTTGCTTGAGGATGGTATGGAGAAGTGCGAGAGTGATGGATACCACAGTAGTCTTGGAGCTTGTGGAAGAGAGTGTTCTCAAACTCTTTACCCTGGTCGTGGTGTATCTTGGATGGGAAACCAAAACGCATGATAAAGTCATCAAAAAGCTTTCTGGCTGCCGTCTTCCCAGACTTGTCTCTTGTTGCATATGCCTGTGCATATTTAGTGAAATGATCAACAACTACAAGTATGTATTCCTCACCTCCCTTACACTTGTCCAGATGTAAGTAATCAATGGAGATCATCTCAAACGGTGCAGAAGTCTCTATACTCTGTATCGCTGTTCTGGTTACTCTGTTTGGTTTCTTTCTCTTTATGCAGCGACACACTTTGGTAACATAGTGTTCCATCTCCTGCCTCATCTTAGGCCAGAAGAAGCGCTCTCTTGCTAGAGCCACCATTCTATCTGCACCTAAGTGTCCCATTTCTTCATGTAGATGTTTGTATACAACTGGTTTCAGGGACTCAGGAACAACCAGCTGCTTCCTTGTCGCAGTCTCTCTTCGGAGGATGCCATCACCATCGATATGTAGACGGGGCCACTCCCTGAGAAGTTGTCGGACGCCTTCATTCTCTGTCAGCTTGTCTTTATGTCTCAGGTGGACATGTGTTTTTTTCAAAGTCACTACCCTGTCTAGAACTAGGTCCGCGTGTTGAGCTGTTCTTATGTCGTCTGCTGCGAGAGGCTGAATTGGCTCGGAGATGTTGCACCCGTCTGGCAGCGCATCTTCATTGCAGGTAACAGCAGAGATCCAATTCACTTCTCCTGTCCTGTCTATGTCCAGGGCTTCCCCGATGCATTTGATGGTTTCCTGTTGGCATTCCTCAGTGCATCCCTGGATGACCTCCTCAATGGATTTTGGTCTGCGCGACAGGAAGTCTGCATCCCTATTTGCTGTCCCAGGCCTGTATTTCAATGTAAACCTATAATCCGCTAACTCTGCCACCCAGCGGTGTCCAGCTGCATTCAGTTTCGCTGACTTTGTGACATAGGTCAGGGGATTATTGTCACTGTAAACTGTAAAGTGAGGTGCATGGAAAAGGTAGTCCCGAAACCGTTCTGTTATGGCCCATTTCAGCGCCAGGAATTCTAACTTGCCTGAATGCCACTTGTAATTCCTCTCTGCTGCTGTTAAGGTCCTTGATCCATAGGCTATCACCCTGAGAACACCCTCTTGACGCTGGTACAAGACTGCGCCTAGACCATCTTCAGAGGCATCCACATGAAGCACAAAGGGTTTCTCTAGATCAGGGTAGGCCATGACTGGTGGATTTGTCAGCTGATCCACGATCCTGTTCAGTGTCTCTTTGTGAAGTGCTGTCCACTGTACTGGATGGGAAGGTGGCAACTGAGCGCATTTGCGACCAAGCACCTTTTTCTTTTGGTTTTGCTTCGCCTCACACTTGGGTTTTGCTAACAGTTCATAAAGGGGCTTGGCTGTCCTAGAAAAGTCTGGTATGTACGATCGGTAATAACTAAGGAATCCCATTAGCTTTCTCACCTCTCGCACAGTGGCTGGTGCTTCATGCTTCAGTGCTTGAACTGCCTCTGCTTCTTTAGGGTTCATCTTGTACCCGTCTGCAGAGATAACTCGACCTACATAACAGACCTCACTTTTGAAGAAGTCACATTTTTTTGGTCTTAGCTTTATGCCACACTCTCGCTGTCGTCTGAGCACCTGTCTCACATTTTGGATGTGCTGAGTGAAACTGGAGCTGAAAACCAATACATCATCCAAATATGGTACACACACCTCATCTCTGAGCTCTCTCAGGCATCCCTCCATATAGCGTTGAAAGCAGGCAGGGGCGTTGGTCAGCCCAAATGGGATCCTCACCCATTCGTAAAGTCCCCATGGTGTTATGAAAGCGGTGCAGGGTCTGCTTTTCTCACTCATGAAGCCCTGGTGGTAGGCTTTTCCCTGGTCCAACACTGTGAACCAGGAGTTGCCTCCCAGGTTATCCAGAATCTCTTGAATCCTCGGGATGGGATGGCGGTCAGGCAGTGTTTTCCCATTCAGCAGCCTATAGTCTATACACAACCGTAGACTCCCATCTTTCTTCCTGACACATACTACAGGTGAGGAATATGAGGAGCAGGACTTCCGGATCCAGCCTCGGTGGAGTAAGTCCTGTATGTGTGTTTTTACTTCCTGATAGAGATGTTTCGGGATTGCATTGTATGTTCTTTGGACAGGCACATTGTCTTTTAACTGTATCTCCATCTCCAAATCTTTAATGCACCCTGTATCCCAGTCATCCTTTGCAAACACATCACATTCTTCCCTGAGCATTTGTTTTACCTGCTGTCGCTGGTCTTCTGACAGGTGGCTCAGGTCCACTGGTGGATCCCAGTGCTCACCTTGTGATTCTCCCCTCAGCTGCTGTGCAGGCGGAGTGGCACTGCTGTCTGAAGCTTGTGATATATGTTCCTCAGCTGACTTTATCTGCAATGGGTAGGTGGTTACAACACTGTGCAACAGGCCAAGTGTGGTGCGACTGCAAAGCACAATATCATTATCAGTCATATTTTCCACAGTCACTTCGATTTTACCATTATCTTCTGGGGAAAGCTCAATTAACTGTTCTCTGATGGCTAGGCCAGATGGCCATGGTGCCTCAAGGTTTGGCTCTAACACTACGTATGATGTGCTCACCACATCCTTGTTTAGCCGACCACACTGCACGACCATAACTTTGTTCCTCGGGATTGTCACTGGTTGCCTGCCTACTCTGGCTAGGTGGGGCTGACTTTCAGGCTTTTGCTTTTTCAACACGGATAAAACAGCTCTTGCAGTTCTGTGGCCTACATCCAGAGCTGTGCTCAGTCTCTTAACCATGTGACCTGATGAAATCCCATCTTCACTTGTGTCATTGGTCAGGGCCAGTTCCTCGATTACATTAAAGCCGATGATCGGGCGTTCCATGTCATCATGGGCCACAAGGATGGGCACCAGGACGGGTTTGTCACTCATTCCAGCAACAGCATCTTTGGATAAGGTGACTTCAATTTCCATCCATCCCTCATATGGAATATCAGTTCCATTGGCAGCCGAAAGCTCTAATGATCCATATCCAAGCAGCTCAGCCACTGGTTTCACTTCAACATCTGGCAGGTACTCTGATTTCCAGTTGGATCCCACTATTGATACCTGTGAACCAGTGTCCCACAGTACGGTAGTGTCAACTCCTCCTAAAGAAGCTCGAACTAAACATTTCTTCCCAATCAATTTTGCTGTTTGCAGCTGTTTACCACTGAGAGGTACTCTCAGACTGAAGAGTTCTGCTTTCTCCGTGTTTTCAGCAGGACAATGCAGGATTCCAACTTTATTCGTGCTGGCTGTGACGTTTCTCCTTCGGCATCCTGATGCCCAGTGTTCTACACTGCCGCACTTGTAACAGTGGTCACACTTTCCATCAGGATTGGACTGTTGACATTCCGGACATTGTCTGCGATTAACAATCCTAGGCTGTGCTCTGTATTTTCGACTTGGTTCTCCACTGACTCTCCTTTGTTGAACATGAGGCTGAGGGGCTTGTTGTAGGCTTGCAATGTGCGTGGTGAGGTTCTGGATGGCTTCACATATGGCTTTGTTGCCTTGATCAACCTTCTCCATAAGTGTATCACGTTTGTTTGTTTCACCACCTTTGTTTGTGTTTGGTTTTGGCATATGTTCAGTTTGTTCCTTTTCTTCACCAATTGCTGCCATCCTGATCGTTTTTGCTTTCACAGTGGTTGAAAGCTTGTTCTTTCTTTCCATTTCCAGACTGTAAGCAGCTGTCATCTTCTCCAGAAGGACTTCATCTGTAACTTTGGGATTTTGTAAGTATGGCCTTATGTCCGTTCGAATAGCATCATCATGAAGACCAGTCATTACTGTCTGAAGGAACTGGTTTTGAATTAGTTCTGAACTGTACTTCAAGCCTGACTTGACTCTGTCTGAAGCAAGGACAATTTGCTGTCTCAGATCCATGGCTCGCATCAAAAACTGTATAGGTGTCTCTTTGGGTTCCTGAACTGCACGTGTGAGGGAGTGATACAGCTCTGTAGCATCTTTTTCAATGTAGTGAGTCCGTAGAATTTGCCTGAGGGCTTGCAGTGTCAAATCTATTCTACTTTCCAAATAACTCTTCAGTTTTGTACCCGGAGCTATTGCTTGAATCACAGCCTCGACAACTTCTCCCTCCTCATACCCTTTCTTTAGGGCCCTTTGGATTTGTCTCTCCAAACTTGAGTAGGTTAATTTGTCCTTTTGGTTTGGTTCTCCAATTTGTCCAGTTATCTTTAACTCTCTCCTGTACAGTGGATGGACCAAAGACACATTTTGGCTAGCCACAGCAGCTGTTGCATTCAGGGTTGAACCGCCTTCTTTTTGTCCTTCTGTGTTATTGGATGTAGTTTCATTTTTCTCCACAGGGTGGTGCTCTTGGACAGCGTTTTGATGCAGGAGCTCATCGCTATCCTCAAATTTCTCTCTTAATTCGTCAATTTTGTCATTTAATTCCAGCAAAACAGTCATCCCTTCATCCTCCCTTGAGATAATATCTTCTCCTTCTATGTACTGAAGAACAAGCCTTCTCAACTTGCGAGGTGAGTCTTTGTCACGTGCATCCACCGTGAGGCTAAGCGCTGTACACACATCATTCAAATCAGGTGCTTTCAGTGTCAATAACTTTTCCTCTATCTCTGCCACAATACTTTCCCACTCAGGCGACATCTGTTGCAGCTCCGACATGATAGAAGACGTTTACCTCCACTATACGTGACTCCAGATGTCTGCAGGCTTAGCTCTCACAATGTCCGTGTTAGCAGCTAGCGTTAGCTCCTACGATGTCCGTTGGTTGCTCGTCATTTCTCCTGCTTCGTGCTGAAGAAAAAACTCAAACCGGGCGGAAACACCAAGTTTATGTTGCACCCCTCAAGTAGACCCGACTCCGTCTCACAGTTTGGCAACTTTATTCGTCCCGGTTTTACATCGGTTTTTTTCCTCCAGGCGATAGGCCTGCTTCACACACGTACTCCCCAAAAACAATTCAAGAAGAAGAAAAAAACAAACACCCATCCTGCTCAGCGCCGGCCGATGACATCACATGAACTCTGACCTCAGCCCAAAAATTATGAAATACAAGAAAAACGAACATACAGCTTCAACTGTGAGCATTTACTTGAAGTTCCTCAGCTCACTGACCTCTAAATTATTAAACTGCAAAATATTGAGATGCAAATAATATCTAGGTCTCAACACTCACTCAACAAGGACTTAAATCTTAAGGGTTATAATTTTAATGGCTTCATGATAGTCTTTGCTGGCAAATTGCTTATATTTTTTCAGGATGAGATCATTTTTTATTTATTGAATAGAGAGTGAGTTAATGTGTTCATCCTTCAGATGTAGCCTGTGGGGATTTGGAATGAAACCCCTGTTAAACTATGGCAACTCTATCTGCCTAAACAGATTAAAGTCACACATGGAAAAAACATCTTTATTCCTAGGAACCCTTCCATGAAAGCTGATGCTGAGGCTACAGAGGTGTGTCTGCACACAAACACTCAGTCTGATAGTAGCCAGGTAGAGACAGCCTGCAGCAGTGTGAGGGCGTCAGTGGAAGGTGTTTGGACTGACTCAGGGCCAAGGGAAAGTCTCAGCCTGCATCCTGGAGCACTGACTGAGCCCATTCACACTGACGCATACATACACAGCACTGACACGCATGCTATGAAGAACACACACCTACATACTTATTTTCATTCTTTCATTTTGCATCACACACACACACACACACACTCTGGGCAGAGCTCTTCAGGTCAGGCCTGTCAGCCCACACTGGTCTCCTGTACGGTTCAAATGGCCTTTGTCTTTGTGTCTTGGAGAAGCTCTTGGTGCCTGCAGCAGCTAAAATTCAGCAGTAACATGACATGACATGCTCTCATAGCTGTCGCCTCCCGACACCAATTCACACACCACAAAAAGTCAAGTTTGCGTGTCTTCTGATTTATCCTCGGAGAGCAGGATCACTTCAAAAATCTCCGCCTGAGCTGCTGGCGTTTCTCTCCTGCCCAGCCGCATCAGAAGATCAGTCCATTATACGTCCTCCACCCCTGCCTGCCAACACACACACACACACACACACACACATACACACACACACTCACACACTCCTCCCTGCTCTGCTTCAGCTCTCTGACATCACAGGTTATTTGGCCGTTCTGAGTGGAAATCCTTTTTTTTTTTTTGGTTGGCCCGAGGCTCCTGTCACTCCTTCTGACTGTAATCCATTTCATTAATTCCTGTCTGCATGCCACTTTGCAGCACTGTTTTTGAACATGCAGTGATAATCAGATCTATTCCCCAGGCCCTGAGGTTACACACAAACAGGGAGGGTGTGCTGTTTTTGTTGCTGGCAGCCAGGAGCTGGGAGAGACACAGAGAGCGATAGCCCTGGGCTATTTATCAGTTTGAGTCCAATAACTCGTGCCTGGGTTTTACATGTTGAATTTTTGACAGTTCTAAATGGCATAAAAGATGATTAATGTGGAAATTAAATGTTGCAGGGTGAATCAGTGGCCTGGAGCATTGGAGAAGCATATTTCAGGCATTCTTCAGACCATTTCAACATTATTAGTATTGACTGAAAACTGATCATAAACTGTAAATGCTGTGGGGACTAAAGTACCATATTCATCTCCAAAATGCAGTTCAGTGAGTCTATAAAGTAGCAGATGTGCACTTAAGTACTTGAACTCATCCCTTACCACTGATTCCCAACAAATGAATACCAAGCTAATCAACAAACTCTGGAGTATTTTCATTGTGTTCCCTCTCAAACTCCCAGACCACACTAACGTTTATTAACGCTTGGGGGAGCAGATATTTACATGGGGACACAAATTCATCTCAAATGTGATTATGTAACATGTGATTCTGACACCACAGGCATTCATTTGTTGCCTTAGCAGCCTCCAATCTTCTGGGTTCAGGCTTTCCACCAGAGGTTACATCCTGGCTGCAGGGATTTGCTTCCACTCAGCCACATGAACTTCAGTGAGGTCTCACACTGGCGTTGGGTGTTGAGTGCTGGCTCTAAGTCAGCATTCCAGTTCATCCCAAAAGTGCTGGGTGGGGTTGAGGTCATGGCTCAGAGCAGGCCAGTCACGTTCTTTCACACCAAGCTGGGATAAGCACTGCTTTATGGACCTGTTTTTTGAATTACTGAGACACAAAAACTGTTGCCACAAAGATGTGATCGCACGTTTGTCGAGAATATTGTTCTTTAGCAAGATTCATCTTCATTGGTACCCAGACCAAAACAGGGAACACAGTCATGGTATACAATGAATCAGTTCTGACTTTGCACATTGATATATTAAGGAAACTGAATTTGGTGGATAGTTTAAGTTGCCAGTAGACTTTGGTGTATTGACATTACTCAAATATCAAAAACGCTGATGTGATTTTGAAATAGGATTATAGTAAATGTTGTTCTATACCGTGCTACAGCCATTATTTATTTTTGTTGGTTAACCCTGAAGGGTTTCTCATCAAAAAAGGGATTTTTGATTTGGATTTTGAATTATTACATAGAATAATCTCAGTGTCAAACACCAGGTTATGATACCTTCAGGTACAGTTCATCCGGATAATCTTTACAGATTAACAGCACTTCATGATTTTTGAAGTGTGAATTAAATATCCAGCCATAAAGCTAATAACAGACGACATCACAGCCACATGACTTAAACATCACCGCCACTAAGAGTCTCACAACACAAGAACTAAACAGGTTTTCTATAAACTGATCAATTCACAAGTTAGAGTAAAGTCAGAGTTAGAATATTGTGTAACTAAAGTGGGCCTGTAAAGACGGACTAGTGAGTAGATCCTATAACGTTTCACTACAGTTTCAACGTCAGCATGTGTAAAATATAATAAAATATGTCGCGGACATGAAAAGACTTGACATGACAGGTGAAGGTCAGTGTGTTTCTGATTCACGTCATCTTTGTTGATCGTTAAAACAATGCTCCATGTGGAAAGCCTCGCTGTCACGTGATGTGTCTCAGGCATGTGAGTGTATTAAAGATGGGCACCCGGTACAGTAGCGTCTGCTGATCCCCCATGAAGAACTATTCATCAGTTTATGAACAAAAACTCTAAAAATACAGTGAATGTTTCCACACGTGAGTTACAATAAATGACAATGGCTGGTTAGTCGTTCCCAAAAAAGCACATAGTTGTTGTAAACAGTAGGCACAAGAACTAAATTGTAGTGAACTGGGATCCAGAAGCTGTTCTTTGTGTCCTGGGCTTCTGAAACAAAGAAGGTGTTTGTTTGTACGTTGAGTCTCTGTGCTGATGGAGGGAGTAGGAGCAGAGAAACAGATTAAGCATGTGTGAGTGTTAACACATTTCTTTGATTTATTTATTTTTTTCTTCAGCATCGCTTTGTTTTTTTGTAATCAACACGTTTGCGTTGTTCAGGATGTGAATGTGTAGGAGTGGAGGACACGAGGAACAAAGCCGTTATCGTTCCGCAGCCATTCTTCCACTTCCTGTGTTATTCTCCCTTCTTTTTCTCCTCCCTGCCTTTCATGGGATCCTCTTTGTTCTCCTCAGCCTCACCATCACTTGCTGAGGTGTAATTGGCTTTCCAAGGAGCTACATTATGCAGAATGCATATTAGCATATTTTTCAAAATGGCTGAGGCCAAGTGTGAGTGTGGGTGGGTTTGAGCACTGGAAGGTTTCTAAATGTTTTGGTATGTATATAAAAAAAAAAAACTAGGTCATACAACCTTCCAAAGTTCAGCAGCTTGACCAATATGAGAAGATACTGAGCAGATATTGCCCACCTCTCTGAATTTCTTCCAGACCCCAGTGTGCACGTGTGACATCATGATGACATCAGAGCTGTGAGCAGCACAGACAGTGTGATCAGTGTTAGTTTCACTAAGAGTGTCTGATCGTTTCAAACAGCACCCAGTCTGCTCAGTGAGCATCCAGAGTGCTCTGAGGTCAGTTTAACGTTGAATTTTGAGGAAACAGATCAGCTGCTTGCTTTCAGTGAACCTGTTGACATATCGAGTAAATTCCAAATATTTTGGGGAACAGCTCCACACCCTTATTACACCTGATCAGTAAAAATATGAGTGTCAGATGAGTGACGTCACAAACACACTGAGACATCTATTCTTAGCACAACATTTAGGAGCTCCATCAAAATACCCACAAACTGTTTTGTTTTCACTCACACTGGACTTCACCTGTTCCTGAAACAAGCTCCCACCACCACTCACTGCATGCTGATAGCACAGGGCTGTTACTGGTACGAGCAGCAGCTTTGAGGCATCGTACTGTGAACTGAATGTGGGAGGGAAGAGGTTTGGTTTCTAACTTTGGTTGACTTCAGGATGAACTCTTCGCTATTCTTTCCACCCACACACACACGCACACACGCACACACACACTGCTCTATATAAATTCAGGTTTGACTGTCTATGTGTAATTCATCAATGTATATTCCCTCTGTGTTCAGTATAAAGTGCTGACCGCCCTCCTTTGAAGAGAGAAAAAGTGGTGCTACAAACCCAGCTTTACAATTACGTCCTCCATTGCAATTACCTGAAACATCTGCTTAGTCTGTACCCCCACCACACACACACACAAAGCAAACAATCAACAAACTGTACTTTTCTCAGTCTCTGGTGAGAATGGGCATCTGTTTACGCTGCTCAGCTCTGTGGAATGGACTGTTTAATGGAAACAGTAAAGGCTTCAGACAGCACTGTCAGCAGATGAGTGTAGATCCATGCAGCAGTTTTCAACAGATGTCTCTATACTGTGTTTGTTGCCATGATGAAATGTTGAGCCCTTGAGCTGAAGTATGGTGTGTGTGTGTGTGTGTGTGTGTGTGTGTGTGTGTGTGTGTGTGTGTGTGTGTGTGTGTGTGTGTGTGTGTGTGTGTTGCAGGTAAGCCTCAGTTCATCCACATGGGTGAAGAAGTGGATGGGGTGGACATGAGGGCGGAGGTGGGCCTGCTGAGTCGTAACATCCTCCTCCGTGGTGAGATGGAGCCTGGCTGCTATGGCAATGAGGCCTGCAAATTCTTCAGCTTCGACACTTTTGGAGGACATCTGAAGGTATGCTTCTGTCCTAACTGTGTCAATTACAGAGCAGACAACCAGGTGATTCACATATGACAAGCTAAAGGCTGCTGAGTCCATTCATCACTTGCCAAACCCTCTTTCGGGTGCACATTCCTGTGCTGCTTCCCGACAGCGTCCCCCGCTGGGTCTCCCTCATCCCTGTTCTGCAAACATCCAGCAAACAGCACCAAGACTCCCCCAGTGCTCCAGGCTCCCAGTCCGGACTGCTAGGTTCAAGACTAACTGAGTTAAAGAGGGAGTTTGTAGAGGTTGGTTGAGCGAAAGATGATGAACGATGATTCATGATTCAGCAGCTCGCGGTCGGAGAGTTACAGTGTCGGTGTATTGCCTAACCCTAACCAAACCTTCTGTGAAGTCATTTTGCCGCAAGGATAACCATATTATAGAGTCTTAATATTTTAAAAAGCAGGGATTCTGATGTAAAAGAAACTTGTCACTGAACGTAATGTGGATATTTGCATAATAATCTGATTTCTACATTCTTGTGTGGCAGTATGGGTGCAAAAATGTTTTCCTCACCCCTGGTTCAACTGTATAACATGGATGGATGGATGGATGGTTGGATGGATCTATGGGTGGATGGATGGATGGGTCTATGGATGGATGGATGGATGAATGGATGGATGGATCTATGGGTGGATGGATGAATGGATGGATCTATGGATGGATGGATGGATGGATGGATGAATGGATGGATGGATCTATGGGTGGATGGATGAATGGATGGATCTATGGATGGATGGATGGATGGATGGATGGATCTATGGGTGGATAGATGGATGGATCTATGGATGGATGGATGGATGGATCTATGGGTGGATGGATGGATGGATGGATGGATGGATCTATGGGAGGATGGATGGATGGATGGATGGATGGATGGATCTATGGGAGGATGGATGGATGGATCTATGGGTGGATGGATGGATGGATGGATGGATGGATGGATCTATGGGTGGATGGATGGATGGATGGATGGATGGATGGATGGATCTATGGGTGGATGGATGGATGGATGGATGGATGGATGGATGGATGATGGATGGATGGATCTATGGGTGGATGGATGGATGGATGGATGGATGGATCTATGGATGGATGGATGGATGGATGGATGGATCTATGGGTGGATAGATGGATGGACTCATTGTTTCTGGGGTTTTGAATGTAATATAATTCATTTTTCGTGGTTGTGGTTTTAATCTTGCAGCTGTTAATTTGCTCACAGTTGGAATCTCCCAAACCAAGAAGACAGATGTGTGACAGAGTGTGTGCTGGCTACACTTTCAGCTAAAACCAATTAGTGGCATTACACACTGATTTTCACATCAGACGACAGTTTGTGTCAGCGACAGCGCCCCAACAACCCTCGACTCGGGCTAATTTATGGTGGATACTTCCTCTCCAGAGGACAGCTGCCTGTTGAGAAGTGGAGAACAGCCCACGCCTCAAGCCTGCAACCCCCACAGTGCCTCAGTGCATCACCATCTGAGACAGCATTTTAATGAAGCAGCGTTCATTAAGTCCCAAAACACTGACCTGCTCAAAATATCTGCGTCAGACATGAATGGCCACATAGAAGGAAATCAGTTATGCTACAGTAAGGGAACAAAAGGGAACAGTTTTGATATATTTTGTGAATATACCTGTGCCTTCCTGTTTTATGTAGAATTAGAAGAAAGGACCATTATGATGTCATTCAGTGTTTTTCCAGTGGACTGATCCAGGCCTTACCTCTATGCTGCACACATACCTGTGAAATGCAACACATTTGAATTTTCATTGGGAAGTCATTCAGTCAGAGTTAGCATCACCGCTATCACAGAATAATGTTGTTTTTTTTTTATGGATGTCCCCAATAATTTTTACAGTATGGAAATTATATTTTGAAGTCCAGCTCAGACAAGTCTTACATGCCACATATGATGCTAGTCAGCCAATCAAATGTATGTGTTTCTTATAGCTTTGTGATTCACAGATTAGAGACACTCAGAGAAAACTGACAGAGAAAAAGAGTTTTTACTGAGGGAGGGACAGTGTGACTCATATCTGAGAATGTGGTCATTATTAAAAGGTGAAGCACCACTACCTGACAGCACAGAGCCTGTTTTCAGCAAAAAAAAAAAAAAGCATGATGTAAAATATCTGTTATGGCACTGAATCACAGAAATGATGATGTTCTAGTCGACTGATTATAAGGATATAAGGCCCCGGGATGTGCTCATGGTGGACATTTGCACACACAGTTGACAACATTTGGCAAATCAAATGCTGATGCATTGATGTACTATTAAAAGTAAGATTAGAGCAGGTTTAGATGCTGCCACTGAGGACAGAAGACAGTGCAGAGAGACACTGAGAGACAGGAGAGGACAGCAGAACAAAGAAGGAAGGAGGGAGAGAGAGAGAGAGGCTGTGGCTCTGCTGCCTTCATGCCTCTCTCTCCCCGGGGCCAGCTATCATATCCTATTATAAATTTCCATCTCAGGCTCATGTCACATATTTCTCATCATGGGTGTGTGTGTGTGTGTGTGTGTGTGTGCGCTGTGTACACAAACACACACACACACACACACACACACACACACACACACACACACACACACACACACACAGAGCCTCAGTGAGATTCCAGTGAAGCCCTTCAAAATGAACGCCTCAGAGCACACTCCCCCATGACAGTTGTGCTTTTCCTGTTCAAACCTTGTACCGCCACCACTGCTGGCCACGAGCTGTGAGAAGCAGGCTTTGTTTCAGCCTGTGTCTGTAGCTTTTTCTCATAGGCTGTAATCTTTCAACTGAAATTTCAGTGAACATCTGAAGTGTGGGTTTAGAGGGTTTCTCATGATGTGGCTCTGTTTGTGGAGTAAAGCTGCCTTTTATCAGCGAGTCACTCTGTTCTCATGTCTTATCAGTGATGATTTTTGGAGGCGTTGATGAGTTTGATGGAACAACTTGATCTCTGCAGGAGTGACTGATGTGCTGTCGTTGTCAGGTGGAGCGAGGCTTCAGGGCGGTTCATATTTCTGGGATGGAGCTGCAGCACATGGGCCAGCAGACAATGGGACACTATCCGGTCCATTTCCATATGAACGGAGACGTGGATGAGCAGGGAGGCTACAGGCCCCCGACCTCCGTCAGCGATCTCTCCATCCACCACTCGTTCTCCCGCTGCTTAACCATCCACGGCTCCAACGGCCTGCTGGTCAGTGCAGACTTTTAACTCAAGTTTTTCAATCTCAGTTTCCGTGTATAACTTGTACATGTGTAAAGGCCAAGGTGAAACAGCTTGGGCAGGCATATAGGAATCGATACCACTCTCACGTCTGTGAAGCACTCTGAAGCTACTGCCAGCATTCAGTTGGCTTAGCACATGAGTGGCCATCAGTAAATGCTCTTATTGAACAACCTTCATGTGAAAGTTTGGGGCGCCATCTTAGAACAAAGAATCAAGCTCTCTTAATTCATTAATCCATGACAGAGTCTGTGTCCAGAGTCCAGGATGGAAGGATACTCTGAACACATGCAGACTTTGTTCGTCTCCCTCACAGTGCTTCATCACTTGGCAAGGATCCAGCATTTGTAACGTGGACAAAGGAGAACACTTAATGTTAGATAACAGAAAGTTATGAATCAAAAGATGAATATTCAGGGCTCATAAAGTTGATTCATTCACAGCGGGCTGAACTCTTTGTTGGCAGTTGTTTTGGGGGTAGGGGCCCAGTCTGCGATCAGTAAAATGTGACATGTCCATTACCTCCCAGGTAAAGAATGTGGTGGGCTACGACACGCTAGGCCACTGTTTCTTCACCGAGGATGGGCCAGAAGAGAGAAACACATTTGACCACTGTCTGGGTCTGATGGTGCGAGCCGGGACTCTGCTGCCTTCAGACAGAGACAGCAAAATGTGCCGTGACATCACTGAAGGAGCTTACCCAGGTTACATACCTAACCCACGCCAAGACTGCAGGTAAGACACAATACTGTTTCACATTAGCACTGTCCAAGTTTCACATTAAAAGCTGGAAGGACTCTGGGGGGTAAATGAGGTAGATGTGAGGGAACCACATCGTAAATTCAGCAGATTATTGTAAGTGTTTTAAAGATGCAGAAGAAATAAACTTGTTCATTCGTTAATAATGACTACAAATTTAGACATGTAACTAGTGAGAAGATAAAACACTGTAAATATATTCATAGTGAATTAACTGAAATTATAACTGAATGAACTTTTAAACCTCACTCTCTGTTCAGAGTCTGTTCTGACCTGAGAAAACAAGAGCAAACGCAGAGACGGTAAAATAAATACATGGTTTCCAGACCACATACTGAAGAAAATAGACGATAAGTAGTGCCAGAATGGATTTCATGGAAAACAAATCGTTTAACTGTGGAAGGGTAGAGGTTGAAAACACCTTGACAATTTGCTAGTGATCATATGGTTCAATGATTTCCCTCTCTGTCTTCCTCACACACACACACACACACACACACACACACACACACATACATACAAATAAAATGTGTGACTCAGTGCTAATATGGATGTAAACGTTTTGTGGCAGATGTCGAAAACCTCCTCGATGTAGAAAAACTGCATCCATCATAAAATTCAGGGCTGCATAACAGAAGGGAGAGCAAAACTGTTTCCGTCTATGCACAGAGATGCATTTATTTAGAGTTAGTAGATATTATTGTGAAGTACATATACATGTCCTCTGTCAACACTCACCATCACTTCTGATAAATGGGTCGGAGGCAGTCAGACAGGACTGACTGCACATTTCTGCTTCATTTAGCAAATAACCATGTTACTCTGTAATCAATTTATCATGTTAAATGTCTAAATTGTATAAATTGGCTGAGTGTGTCCAACATACTGAGCTTGACATGTTCTACCATACACATCTGCACCAGTGAGACCTCCGACAATATAATCTTTGGATTTCCTGAAAATATGACAAGCAAAAGAATCAAATTAATTAGAAGCAACGCTGTGTTACTTTTGTCCTTTACTGGAATAAAACTGATGGATCTGAGTGATTTTCAGCTGTCGACTCAGTGACAGGGTGTCATTTGTGTCTAGGCTATTTCAATACTTAAAAATCACAGTATAACTCCAAGGCACTCTCTTTTAAACTATTAAAATGCCTTTATTACCACAGCCTTCAACCTTTGGGACCGACACTCTGAAGCCTTTGTTTTGACTCGGTGGCGGAGGCTTGATGCACACACACCATGGTTTGTTTCAGGATCTAACATGATGAGCACTGCTATCAAACTCAAACTAATTCTGTGCTGCAACCATCTTTTTGTCCCTGTCCTCTCTATTGGAAAAACCAACACCTTTATAAGTCAGAAAATGACACAATAAATATGAATCAATACAGAAACAGAATTAAAAATAATGTCAACCTTTAACTTGATTTGAGCAAATGTGTCACATAAAGAAGGTGATAGACACAGCGAGCACACACAGGTCTGTCAGCTGAGGGTTAGGATGTCTGTTTCCCCCCGCACCTTCACTTTGTTATTTTCTAAGCATGAAGGTGCGTCTCAGAATATAAAGCAGTTAAATCCGGGTCACAGGACGTTTTTATCTCGGCACGCTGCCTCTGTGTTCAGGCCGTGGTTAGGGATGCATGATGGCACCGGCTTTCCCTGAGGTGAAGTCATCCACCCGCTCTCCAACACGATGTTACTGGAAGGATTTTCTGTGTCTTACAGTATCTTAGCTTTGACTTTCTGCTCCCTTCATTTTTCTTTTCTCCTTTCCTCCTTCCTCTCCTAATTTATCCAATTACAAGAGCCTGGCAATACACAATGCACTGAACTCCTAATGAGGATTTTTGTCCAATTTGTCTGGATCAATGTATTCTGTAATGATTTCCAGATCCCAGTGTATTTATTACAGCGATTGAAAAATTCCCATTTAATCAAACATAGTTGCACTAACAGCGTTCCCCCCTGTACGATTTATGATGATTAATTTCCAGCCAGCCTTTTAAACGCTCCCTTGTGGCTGCCTCTGTCTCTTCCCCTGTCATTGTTGAGCTGTGTATGAGAGGAATTTAAATATTTGATGAGAACAATACATTTCAGTCAGATTTACCAGGAACAGGGCTATGTGGGCTGCATGTGGAGGATGAAACTGTCATTTAAACCGAGCCAGATGAATGTGCTGCGCCTACCGCACTTGCGTCTGCATGCATTTGACATAACGAATTATCTATCCAAGCTTCCTTCTTCAGAGGAAATGGTAAGAGATGGCAGTCAGTTTTGAAGCTGGGTTAGGGTTCAGATTTGAACCCTGAGCTGCTGGGGAGGACACAGCCTGCATTCATGGGGCACACGCTCTACCAGCTGAGCCTTTTAATATGTTACCATTCACGATCACCTAAAAACAGTCTTCTATCGTGCATCACCATACCTGGTTTTAATCACCAGCGATAAGCTTTTTTCACTGAAACATTCATGGCTCATTAATTTAGCTTGGCTGGAAACAATGATGAAGGCCCCAGACCTCGGAGGATCAGTCTGTCCCCAAGTCTCTCCATGAGGTTGATTGGTTTGTTTTTCATCAAAATGTCTCAGCAACTAATGGGTCGTGGAATTTGGTTCAAATGTCCCCAGATTATAAATTATAATCAAGGAGCTCCCCTGAACTTTCATCTGCTTCCATCATCAGGTCAAAGTTTCAGTTTGTCTGTTCGTTCGGTTTATGAACTTGGTAAGAGAATAAGTTGGGAGAGTCTGACTGGTTATCTTGCCCAAAGCGAACTGAACTGTGACCTGAAAATGAAGGTCCGGTACGTGTGTCACTGTCACGCTGCTATGGTAGAGATGTTTTGGGAGATGCTGACAGACCGTCTCAGTATGAGGATGTCTTTGCATGGTGAACATGGTTAACCCTGCTAAACATCAGCACGCTGGCATTATCACTCATGTTAGCCCACTGCTATTACCATTTCACCAGCATGGCTGTACACTTTCTGTCTGGTTTTAATGGTCAATGCAAAATTATTATTATAGTATTGAAATGACAGTATCTGCACATGGCAATGATTGTAGATGTAGGTCAGGGAGAGACTGTGAGAATGGTAGACATTATTTCAATGTGACAGAATTTAAACTGAGGTCTACAGTCTGCACATCCATCTACTAACCCAGCCTCCACAGCTTTTCTCTTCAGTTCTGTCATGGACACAGTGGATCTTCCTGTATATCTGCTGTTTTCATTAGTTTGATATGTGTCCTTGCACTCCTGTGCATATCAGTACAACATCCCATGTCTTTACTATTGTATACTTTTTCATGACGAACAGATTTAAAGAGAGAGTTGTGTTATGTTGCTTGACGCTCTCCAGCAAAAAGGTTGCATTCTCATCTGTATTTGACATTCAGTTATAGTATACAGGTACCTCCATGAAATTCACAAGTTGGTTAGCTGGCAACAACAGCAAGAGAGACAGGAGAGGGAGAGAGAGAGAGAGAGAGAGAGAGAGAGAGAGAGAGAGAGAGACAGGGGAAACAAAGACTCAGAGAAAATCAAAAGAGAAGAGAGGAGAGGAGAGGAGAGGAGAGGAGAGGAGAGGAGAGGAAGAAGTGGGGGTTGAAGGTGTGGTAAGCTGCTGTGGAGCTGAACTGTATATTTTTCCATTTAAATTCATACTCATTACCCT
Organism: Acanthopagrus latus; assembly: GCF_904848185.1. Lineage (NCBI taxonomy): Eukaryota > Metazoa > Chordata > Actinopteri > Spariformes > Sparidae > Acanthopagrus > Acanthopagrus latus. Next base: position 205,574 of record NC_051042.1, on the reverse strand, counting down.
AAGCTGCTTTCACTCACATACCTGTGAACTGAACTCTTGTGATTTTCTCATAATGCCTGCTGCACGTGTGAAAGCTGCTTTCTGAGCCGCAAATATCCACACAGAAACAACGCCAGAGGAATTTATGGAAAAAAGGAAACATTCAAGAGAGGAATGTGCTGTAAGTAAAGGTTGTATTGTAGAAATGTATTTTTTTTAAAGGCTAACAATAATTTGCTATTTATAAATCTAGAATCAACGAGGGAAATGCAGACATGAACAAAAAGAGTTAAATGTAAAAGCAAGTGATGTTAAATGTAATGGGCCAGCATGAAGATGAAGGTCTGTCCTGTCCACAGGAACACACAGACACAAAGTGAGTGTCCACTCACCATTTGTGTTGCACTGATCCAAGATTCAGCTGTCCGTGGCTCAGTGTGCACCTCTGTACTGTACACTAACACTAACACATAGCAGAATGAGCTGCTGCAGGTGGTCCAGGTCTGCATCCTCTCTGACAGCCAGCAGTCAAAATATTGTGCCATGTAAGGCAGCAGCTTTTGTCTGGAAATGTCTGAGTCATTTGACCATGAGAGCCGAGCTGTGAGTGTGAGGGTGAAGCCTGGAGGTAAGGGGGACATCAAGCACAGTGACGGCTACAGGGCACTGAACTGCTCCCTGACATGTTTCCATCTAACTGTCTCTACTCATGAGGGTCATTTTGTTCTCAAAGTCTCTGACCACCAGTCAGAATACTTCTGTTACTTTTATTCTATTTATTTCAAATGTAATGCTCTTAGCTCTTGTCATTACAACTGATAATATCAGCTCAACAGTTTGAGTGGCATGTTATGAGGGATGCCACTGGTGGTAAATGAGAAAATATATTTTTCTATCATTTGAAATAAAATTTAGATAGACAGCAGTCAATCAGGTTTGGTTAATCTTTGATTGTAACGTTGTAGGATTTTTTTCATGGCAGGTAATTAATTAAATTAAAACTGCTACAAGGAACTTGACATGTTGATTGTGGCGGCCCCTGCCACCTATTAATGGTTATAATTGCTCAAATTGTCATTATGATCTGACAGTAGAATAAGATACAGGTCAGCTGTCTGTGGGTCCACCCAGTGGCTGTAATTTGATTTGCAAGAATCCATCACTCTCAGCTAAATACAGTCAGAGCAGCCCCCTCCCTCACACAGTGCGAGTGTGCACTGGGCAGTGCCCTTCTCATTACTTTACATCACATTTACATTTAGCAGGCGCTTTTGTCCAAAGCCACTTACAATAAGTACATATGTCACAAGAGAGAAACCACGACATATCACGTCGATGGAGCAAAATGAAATATAGAAATAATTGTCAGTGATCAGTCAGTGATGTTGGGGGCGCAGGACAGTCTGTTGTCGAGGATTACGCCCAGGTTCATCGCCACTGATGAACCGTGATGTCCTGGACAGTCCTGAACAGTGACTGACAGGTCCATGTGAGAGCAGTCTGTCCCGGGATGGAGAGGAGTTCATCTTTACTCAGGTTGAGTTTGAGGTGATGAGCAGCTGACCAAGCAGAGATGATGCAGACATTCAGAGATGATGCCGACATTCAGAGATGATGCCGACATTCAGAGATGATGCAGACATTCAGAGATGATGCAGACATTCAGAGATGATGCAGACATTCAGAGATGATGCAGACATTCAGAGATGATGCAGACATTCAGAGATGATGCAGACATTCAGAGATGATGCAGACATTCAGAGATGATGCAGACATTCAGAGATGATGCAGACATTCAGAGATGATGCAGACATTCAGAGATGATGCAGACATTCAGAGATGATGCAGACATTCAGAGATGATGTGGGCATTCAGAGATGATGCAGACATTCAGAGATGATGCAGACATTCAGAGATGATGCAGACATTCAGAGATGATGCAGACATTCAGAGATGAGTGTCACAACGTGGCTGTTGGAGGAGGATGTTGAGGAGCTGATGTCTTTGACAGGCAACACTGTCAATAACAACATGCACACAACCCATCCTGATACATGCAGGATCAATTTCAAAACACTGTCATAAGAGGTTGTCTGTTTAAGATGTAGTAATTATTTTTAATTTAATTTATTTTCAATACTAACTGTCTAATCCTGTAAAGGTGCATTGGTCATATTTGATCATAGCTTAGGTCTAATGGCAGCAGTGTTGTAGAGCCCTCCACTGTCACTGCAGGTGTGTGTTGACACGTTCCTGTCACTCTTCATCTTTACTCTCCCTTTAATCTCTATATGTTCTATTGTAATCGAGATGTTGTAGATGCTTTTCAATAGACTCGTAAGTCTCATAGGAAAATGAAAATGAGGGTAATGAATGATTATGACAGAACTGTTCTGAAAGTCTAAAGCGACCTCTGCCCTGAATTCATCAAGTAGTTTTCATTTTATGATTTATTCAACCCAGATGAATCAGAATCTGACCCAGTGACAGGCATTAAGATCACCTATAATAGTTATATAGAGATAGCCCACTGATGTGTGCAGGTCATATAGAGTATTAATATCTGTATTAAACTGAGCTTGTTTCATAAGCAGCTAAATGTTCCTCAAGTAAAAGCAAAATGAATGAATTAAAGTAGGCAGACTTAATCTATTTTTCTGCATTTTTCCGCTTCAACTTTCATTATTTATTATTGAGTTATTTATTATTCAGCTGTCATTACGAGCTGAAATGTTTCCCTCGATGGAGACTGACTTGGCTGATGGACTGTATTTTCTGCTCCCTCAAGCAGAATCCATGTTGCGCTGTGACACAGAGTGTTTTCATGTTTCCAGTATGTGTGACCTTTACTGTGTATCAGACGGCTAATCTCTCTGTCTCTCCTCTGTTAATCCCCTGCATAATCCAACTTGTCCAGCTCTTATATACACACATAAAGGCCACACACCTGCCAACACAGGACCTGTACACATGCAGTCTTTGGTGTGGAGAGAAGCTGGAGTGATGGCACCAGCACAACGTACAGCTGTTATGTGTCAAAGCCTTGCTCAAGGGCTCCTCATAATCTTTGTTAGACCTTCCTGCCTCATAATCTTTGACAGAAAACACTTCGAGGAGCCTGTGGGAGTCTGAACCTTGATTGTGGCTGGCTGAGACCTTGATTACACCTGAACTAATTCCTCTCTGCTCCAGACTGAGCTGCAGCAGGCGGTGATGGTAGAGGAGCGACTGTCCTCGTTAAGGCTACGCAACTGACAACAGAGGTTAACAGAGAGGTCAAGATGAGGGATGCAGCAGTCAGTCCACTTTGCCACAATTCACCTTCCTAGGCTGAAATGATATTTTTATTGTCCAGAATGTGCACTTATACGCATTTGATTAAAGCTAGGGTCTGTAATGTTGTTCAGAAACACATTTTGTTATACTGGGTGAAATGGTCCTGCTGTCCTGAGAGCAGTCAATACATTATGTAGTCAGAAAAAGGAACAAAAATAATCAGACCTCTGTGGCAGCTGCAGGACTGAGAACAAGCTGACCAATCTGTGCTTTTCAGTCCGAACAGCTCGGATTGGTCAAATGCTCTGATTAGTCAGATTCTCTGATTGGTCAGATGCCTTCATGTCTCGTCCTCTGTCCCTCCCTCCTCCGCGTGTGCACACATTAGGTTTCACTGATGCTGGAAATATTCGGCTCACTCCTCTGCAGAAATACGGAGCTGCAGGAGAAGATGGTCATTTGGTTACAATGGCAGAGAAGATGCAGCCAGCGTTACTTTTAACAGCTCACCCCGTTAAACAGGAAAGGAAAAGAAAGCCTGAGGCAGAAATGGCTGCAACGAAAAAGGCTCTGGATAAAGAAAGAAGTCAGACCCCAGTCAACATCGGTGCAGTGTTTGAGTGGTGGAGACAACTGGAGCATGTGAAGGGCCTGAAAAGTGATGCAGAGGTTTCTCTCTTTCTGTTGGACAGGAAATGATTTGTTTTGTTTCAGGGGGATTTGTTATTTTCATGAAATATGTAAGGTTTGCCAACATGGCTACATTTGTAGCTCATATTAGCCCAATGCTAATGTTAGCTTCTTTGTGTGTTGTTTTTAGCCATGAGAATGGCTAATGAGTCGGCCCAGTTTCCACTGGATACGGCCCGCCGCGTTGCGGCTCCGATCCAGTTTTGCTCCGCCTTCTGGCAGTATATATACATATATATATGTATATGTGTGTGTGTATATATATATATATATATATATATATATATATATATATATATATATATATATATATATATATATATATATATATATACACTATATTACCAAAAGTATTCGCTCACCTGCCTTTACTCATTCTATGAACTGAAGTGCCATCCCATTCCTAACTCATAGAATTCAATATGATGTCGGTCCACCTTTTGCAGCTATTACAGCTTCAACTCTTCTGGGAAGACTGTCCACAAGGTTGAGGAGAGTGTTTATAGGAATTTTTGACCATTCTTCCAAAAGCGCATTGGTGAGGTCACACACTGATGTTGGTCGAGAAGGCCTGGCTCTCAGTCTCCGCTCTAATTCATCCCAAAGGTGTTCTATCGGGTTCAGGTCAGGACTCTGTGCAGGCCAGTCAAGTTCATCCACACCAGACTCTGTCATCCACGTCTTTATGGACCTTGCTTTGTGCACTGGTGCACAGTCATGTTGGAAGAGGAAGGGGCCCGCTCCAAACTGTTCCCACAAGGTTGGGAGCATGGAATTGTCCAAAATGTTTTGGTATCCTGAAGCATTCAATGTTCCTTTCACTGGAACTAAGGGGCCAAGCCCAGCTCCTGAAAAACAACCCCATACCATAATTCCTCCTCCACCAAATTTCACAGTTGGCACAATGCAATCTGAAATGTACCGTTCTCCTGGCAACCTCCAAACCCAGACTCGTCCATCAGATTGCCAGATGGAAAAGCGTGATTCATCACTCCAGAGAACGCGTCTCCACTGCTCTAGAGGCCAGTGACGGCGTGCTTTACACCATTGCATCCGACGCCTTGCATTGCACTTGGTGATGTGTGGCTTGGCTGCAGCTGCTCGGCCATGGAAACCCATTCCATGAAGCTCTCTGCGTACTGTACTTGGGCTAATCTGAAGGTCACATGAAGTTTGTAGCTCTCTAGCAATTGACTGTGCAGAAAGTCGGCGACCTCTTTGCACTATGCGCTTCAGCATCCGCTGACCCCTCTCCGTCACTTTACGTGGCCTACCACTTCGTGGCTGAGTTGCTGTTGTTCCCAAACGCTTCCATTTTGTTATAATAGAGCTGACAGTTGACTGTGGAATATTTAGGAGCGAGGAAATTTCACGACTGGATTTGTTGCACAAGTGGCATCCTATGACAGTTCCACGCTGGAATTCACTGAGCTCCTGAGAGCGGCCCATTCTTTCACAAATGTCTTGTTTCACAGTCTGCATGCCTGAGTGCTTGAATTTATACACCTGGGGCCAGGCCAAGTGATTAGAACACCTGATTCTGATCATTTGAATGGGTGAGCGAATACTTTTGGTAATATAGTGTATATATATGTGTATATGTATGTGTGTGTGTGTATATATATATATATATATATATATATATATATATATATATATATATATATATATATATGTGTATATGTGTGTGTGTATATATATATATGTATATATATATATGTATCTGTATATATGTATATATATATGTAGATATATAGATGTATATATATATATGTATATATATATATATGTATATATATGTATATATATGTATATATATGTATATATATATATATGTATATATATATATATATATACATATATATATATATATATATATATATATATATATATGTATATATATGTATATGTGTGTGTGTATATATATATATGTATATATATATATATATATATATATATATATATATATATATATATATATATATATATATATGTATATATATATATGTGTGTGTGTATGTATGTATGTATATATTTATATATATGTATGTATATATATTTATGTATGTATGTATATATATGTATGTATATGTATGTATATATATGTATATGTGTGCTGATGACAAGATGCCATCAAACAAAGTAGTTTTAATATTTCATCACTTTCATAGTTTAACATTCAGCCGATTTATGCAAACTGTGAACGTTTCATTTCCTCACCTGGAGAAAGAAAGTGGCGGGGCAGAATGCACAGACGGAGTATTGAATAGCAGTCAAATACAAAGTCATTGTCCGTCCCTCAGTTACTGTCACTGTCTGTTGAGAGGCAGCGTTCTTCCTTTCTTTATTCACCACTACTGTGGAAAGCTAATAGCCATCATCGTTCCTCTCCCTCTTTGTAGTGCAACTTCAACTTTCTGGATCGCCAACCCCAATAACAACCTCATCAACTGTGCGGCTGCAGGCTCAGAGGTGAGTTTCACACTTCTACTTTTCACTTTCACTTCCTCACCCACCTCCCCCTCCCCCCAGCTCTCTCCAGGTGGAGGTCTGTCTCATTACCACGTTGCCAGGTCAGATTAATGGCTGTGTATTCCTATTAACTTCAGAATCAAGTAGACAACAGACAGAGGCACTGCCGCACTTCCACTATGATAGAGTGCCAATTATCATCATACTTCTGGGATTTCACAAGGGGACGTCTGGTGGAATGGAGACCCATTTATCCTCACTAATGTAATAACTATTCACATTTGCATACCTGCAAAGAACAACACAACAACAGACATGGCAACGAACAGTGAAGGCCGTGGCTGCTTGTGTGTGTGGGAGTGTGCACCTGTTTATGTGTGAACAACAAGATCTACACAAATCTACTCATGTGCACAGGTTCTTTGTGTTCTGCATTTATTCTAATTAAAACATACTTCTTGACAGTTTCCGTGTGTGTGTGTGTGTGTGTGTGTGTGTGTGTGTGTGTGTGTGTGTGCTCCATCAGGAAACAGGTTTCTGGTTCATCTTCCACCATGTGCCCACTGGCCCCTCAGAGGGGCAGTACTCCCCGGGACACACTGAACACACACCTATGGGCCAGTTCACCAACAACAGAGCCCATTCCAACTACAGGGTGAGTCTGAGTACAGATGCATGCTGGGAGGAGCAGAGCCACTTAGAGCAGCCAGACCCAGAAGCAGCAGTCAGATGTGCTGGTAGAAGATGTTCACACCACAGTTTCATACTGCAAACACTGAGGCATGAACTCAGCAACAGCATTCACATGAAATACACCTGATATAATTATAGTAATAAAAGTTACTTGTGTAGCACTTTTTTGACACAAAGTGCTTTACAGAACATAAAAACAACAGTGTACATGGTCAATATAAAAACCAAACAGACAGCAGGCGGCAGCTTGGGGCTAACAGGGCACCAGTACATATCTCTGATGTGGGCAGGAGCGAGGTCATGTGTCCATACATGAGTGAAATGGTTTTGAAGGCAGAACGTTTGTAGATGTATATAGAATATGACAATGATGGACAGTGTCACAGTTCCAGTCTTTAGTCAACTTGCAGCCCTCAGCAAACCATCCCAGCACCCAGCGGCTGAAAAACGGTGTTGCTGGTCTCATTCTTCTCTGCTGGCCTGCTGCTGTGTGCACTTCCTCTCTGAAGCTGACAGTCAGGGTGTTTTACCAGGAGACGCAGTAATCCAGTTTACCTGCTGCGTCTACAGGCCACAGTACTGACTGACTGTCAAACACAACATCAGCACCACTTTGGTCATGTTAGCCTTTCAGAAGCAGCCTGGCTCTAAATAAACTGCACGTTCAGTAAAATAACCTGAATGATGTCACAGGGATGTTGTCAGGTGTAACAGGTGACACAGATGTAGACTCTGGGTGTTGACTGTGACTACGTGTCATCATGGGAAGTATTTGATCCAGGACTTCTGGATCTTGATCCGTACCAGGGACCAACGGTCAGGGTCTGTGTCTCTGCTACTTTTCTTTTTCTGATCGACCTCTTCTGTGCCTCTCAACTCCATCAGAGTGTGATACTAAATTATTGAGGTGCCCTCTACATTTTTTCATGATGAAATCATAAAAACCCTCCAAATGTTCATCTTGTGTTCAGTTTTGGGCAGCAGAGCCTGTGAGGCAGTATGAAGACACCAGTTCACTAAATGTCTCACAGTTACAATATCTTTGTGGTCCCAGGCGTCTCGCAGTGACACAGACCACTTTTTCCATGGCTTACGGTACATCACAGTGGCCTAAAACATTCATTACTGATTTATAGCTTTTTGTGTTTGTTTTGAGTATTAAAAAAAACACACGGCTTCACTGAGAGCTAAGAGAGGAAAAAGGCAAGATTACAGTGTAGAGTGTGAGCTGCCAAGTGACAAAGAGAGGGAGAGCAATAGGTGAGTAGTGAGGGTAAGAAAATCGAGGCCAGACACCAGAAACAGAGCGAAGTGAGCCAGAGGAGCAGGATGAAATGGAGAGGACAGGACGGAGAGTGGAGGCGCCCGCGGCATCAAGCCGGCCCAGCGCAGCTCGAGCAGAGAGAGATTTATGAGGCGCTGGTGGAGAGGAAGTGTTATTGTTATCTCCCTCCTTTCTCTGCCCCCAACAGTGATCTCTTTTCTCTCCCATCTCACTCTATCCTTCCCTTCTTCACTTTTAATTTGGATCATCCTAATGGGAGCATAACTCATGTCAGGCTGCCACCCCGGGATGTTTGTGAGAGGAGAGGTTGTTTCAGGGCTGCAGGTTGGCTGCTCAGAACAGCAGCGCCGTGCTGCTGGATGTGTTTTGAAGCAGGAAGTTGATGGAAGTTAACTCTAATCATAATAATCATCTTAATCATAATCATCTAATCATAACTATTTTATTTTTCAAAGGAAGACTTATGGTTCTGTGCACATCCAGCTGAGTTACAGAGATTTAAATCTCAATATGTGACATTTTACATTCCACCTTGATTTGAAGCCGCTGATATCCAGTGTAAGTCTGAATGGAGTGTGTCAGCCAGCTTCAAAGCTCTATTACCTGATATTCTTAATATATGATGTTCCTGTGTAATGTGGTTGTGAGTACTGACAAACCTACTCAAAGTCACATCCAACCCAGCAGTGGCAGAACTGCTCATTTAAATTCTGTCTTTTGTTTTTAAGCCTCGATCTTAGACTTCAGACAGAAGTCCACAAAAACAGGCTTCTTGTTTTTGACCAAGGGCTGCTGATTTTCAGACTGACAAGTGTTGCCACTAGATTTAAACAGTAACCACTATTTATTGTCTTTCTATTTTATTTATTTATTGACTTTTTGGCTGGGGTGCAGTTAGTCCAGCCGCCTCAGTCTGTCACATGTGATGAAGTTACACCATTGGTCAGTCAAGTGTTGGAGCTCTCTATGACTATTGGTCTTTCAAAATGGAAAAGGTGTGACGACGGTGAGATTGGACGTGGTGACACCCTGTTTCCAGCTGCAGACAGACAGATGTTGCCACCAACACATTCACAAAGTCTCCCAAGAATAAAAAACAAGACTCATCCACAGACAGCTCATTACTGACATTTGTTAAAACACTGACCAAACAAACTGAGAGTGCCCCTAGAGACAGACACCATTTTACACTTGCAAGATAAACTGCTCCTGCACAAACTGCCCTGACTTCATATGGAAACTGGAATACACCATCGTAAATCAACAACAGACTGATGGAGTTAGTAGCATCCAGGTCAACGACTGGCTCCAACACAGTGAGAGTATCAGTCCTGTACAAGGCTTGTTTTCAATGTGACTCATAACATTATTTGCTTTTCTTGTCTTTGATTTGAAAGACAATGAAACATCAAACTAAAGCCATAATAGCCAGATGAATCTATGATACAGCAGGCTGTGCAGCAGTCAGTGTATCTGGAGTCTGTCTGTCCTGTGGTTGTGCAGAAACCTTAACAGCTTTAAACCATCACACACACAAGCCTGGTTATTTCAAATTGTCTCTTTATGAAGCTATAAAACAAATTCACAGCTCCCCACTTACATTTTAGCACCAGAGTGAGAAGTGGAAGGGTCAAGATGGATTCTCGGCTTTCATTTAATGTACCACAAAAACTGTCGGGGCCACATATTTTAGCAGGATGTTCACTGAGACTCATGATATAAATGAAAGCAGCTGCAGCTGATTGACTCTGAATGCACTGCTGCTAATTCAGACCTGATGCTGCACATGTGTGTGCAACATGTGTCTAGAAAGGATGGCGAAAGAAAAAGTGTGAGGTAGTCATCTACTGAGCCCGAGTTATTGCTGTCAATAATATAATTATAATAAACTCTTCCTGCGTGAAAGTAGGAAATAACACTCAAATTGTGTTTAACTCAACTCAAAGGTCAGCTTCTGACAGCTGGCTGTGGAGTGTTTTCATATTTTATTCAGACTAATTTCACATTAATACGGAGACCAGATTGTGCTGTAGGGCAGTAAAAACAACTAAAAGTCTGTGTGTGTAAATGAACCCAAGGACAACTTATTTTTGATATTGATTTATTCTTCATCATTTGTGTTTGGTGTTTTTTTACTGCTTGACCTGTGGTGCATTTTCTTCCTGTCCCAGGCTGGAATGATCCTTGATAATGGAGTAAAGACCACCCAGGCAAACGACAAGGACAAGAGACCCTTCCTGTCTCTGGTCGGAGCCAGGTCAGACCCTGTACATGTCCTCACCCTGCATGACAAGCTGAGGCCACGTCACGCCCAGTATCACCCATCATGATGGATTACACTGGGCGTGATGCTCATGTTTCCTGTTGATGTTGTGTAACTGACAAATTGGTATTTGCTATAATATAGAACCACAGTGGGTGTGTCGTTTAACTCAAGTTGTCTCTGTCGGGAAGTTTTCTCACAGACAGCCTCGCCTCAGAGGATGTCAAAACTTCACTTGTAATGGAAAGAGTTCCTGAGTGGAGACGAGCAGCAGAACTGTAGACCAGCCTGTCCTGCTGAAAGTTCAGAGCAGACCAGAGACCGATTTGTGTTTCCATCTTCTAGCATCACCTGCATTACTGCGTGACAAACTGACACTGTCAGATAGGGGCTTATAGTTACTCACAGGTTACTTATCAAGTTGTCTTTATAAGGATAATGATCTTAACAGTTTTCAGAATTTATATTGTAGACATTGGGTATGACGATACCCTGAATTGATGATAAAGGAATAGAAACAAAACTTGGCCATCAGTAAAGTACTGTGTGATATACTAAGCTCACTGTACTAGTTGCTGTAATCATATAAGTTGCATTTAATCAGTTTTTTTGGTTGTTTTTTACATTTTGGTCCTCTTCACATCCAGTCAGTCTGTGACAGTGTGTGCTCTCAGACAGAGGCCGTGTTCATGTGTGTTTTAAGTTCTTCTCGACTGTTTGAGCAGCAGAGAACTGCACCGTTTCTCCCTGATGTTCTAGACATCTCTGTCAAAGTAACAGCACACAGAAAGTGACACGTTTGCAGGAGAGCTGGCATTCAAACACACTGGTAATGTAGGGAGTCGCCGCTGTCGTCATGGCGACCTGTCTTCTTTTGGATATGTGCAGGAACAAAATGCTTGATGGCAGTTTAATTCATAATTGATCATGTTGTTGTTGTTGTTGTGCAGCATGTGTTGATTCAATATGAGAGCAGAATGAGATTCAGAGTGATTGTTTGAGCAGCTAAGGCGATTTTATGTTTTCAGTGTGAGGCAGAAACACTGCAGTGCTGTGAACTGAATCAACGTCTTCCTGTTCACAGTTAGCTGTTACAGTACAGTAGCCTGGCAGGACACAGAGAACAGATGGTGGCAAAGGGACAAATAAGAGCATCCAACACCAAGATCCCATTGTAGGCTAAATGGAAGCCTGTAGATTTGCATATTCAAAATGATATATTTGCTTTGCTGTTGCTGTAATATAAGCAGGAGGTGTTGAGGCATTAAGCAGGGAAGCAGAATATGACAGCCAAGTTAAGTGAAGCTGAGCTGTTGAACAGTGTGATAGCACTTTGATTCATTCACTGAGATAATCCAACAGTCTTCAGCAGTTAGTGCAACACTAAACAGTGCTGCCAAGTGTGTAAGCAGGAGGCCTCAGCGTCTGCAGCCCCTCTGGGACCACAGACAGCAGGTGAGGAGGATCTAATGAGGAGAAACATCTTGAGACTGGAGTAGACAAAAAGAATAGTTAAAAAATGTAAATGAGTACAATGACTACAGCCTTTATCCATGCATGAACTGTGCATGCTTCACATATACTGGACATGATGTGGGAAAGCAAAGCTGGTGCTGATGTGTAATACAGAGGAACATTTAGGAGGAAACATCGTCCACTCATCTTCCTCTGCACTGTAATCAGATACACGATCCTTCTTGTTCTGTTGAATGTTTTTATCAACACTGCCACCCTGTTCAGATACGGCCCCCACCAGGATGCTGACCCCTTCAAACCCAGAGTCCCTGCTCTAATCCACCACTTTGTAGCCTATAAGAACCAGGACCACGGAGCCTGGCTGAGAGGAGGGGATGTCTGGCTGGACGACTGCCAGTGAGTACTGCAAGCATGGAACTACTGAGTGTGGATAAATATCCTTATGATGAGTCTGAGGCAGCACAGGTCGTTTCACAGGGAAGTCAGAGATGAAAGTGAGAATTCATCCTCATCTAATGAACCTTTTATCTGCTCTAGTGTCTGTGTGTGTGTGTGTGTGTGTGTGTGTGTGTGTGTGTGTGTGTGTGTGTGTGTGTGTGTGTGTGTGTGTGTGTGTGTGTGTGTGTGTGTTCCCTGGAGACTTCAGCTTGTTGCTGTGCTCGCAGTAATAATATTCTGTCCTTCTTCTTTAGATTTGCTGATAATGGCATCGGCCTCACTCTGGCCAGGTAAGACCCTCCTCATTAAATCTCTGTTCATTCTTCTGTGGCTGGTAATAAAAAGCTGCTGTTTGCATCAACTGGTGATGGATGCAGACAGCCATGTTTCTCTCCCTCCTTCTCTGTGTGAATGGAGTGTGAATTGAAAGAGGCCCTACAGGGAGTCTGGGAAACTGAGCGTTTAGTGTGAAAAGTAATTTGGGGGTGTGATTATCAAAGAGCTGGGAATCAGTGAGAAATGTTAACTGACTGTACAAAGCAGGGTGGTGCGTACTGTATGAGCACATGAACTCATGTATGATTGTAAATGTGTTTTTTTTCCCATATTTGAAGCTCTCTGTTCAACAAACGTCAGAATTTCCAAATGTATGAATTTGTCAGTGTAAGCAGGCCACTGAGGGTTGAGGTCTGTGTGCCAGTAAAGTGAAGATGACCTTTATTTTTTCCTTTCTGTGCGATCGACAACATTTTAAATGTCAGTAAAGCAGAATGAGCAGCAGAGCTGCTGTCATCCTGTTGTGCTGCTTCCATATTTGTCAGATGATGTTGCGATTTTAAAGGAATGATTTTACCTCCACAGCTTGGAAAGGAAGCCTGCTTATCATGTAGTAATTACAAGATATGATTGAATCACCATTTCACACCTTTGTACTCTGACAACACGTGAATGAAAAGCAGCGTCATAAATCTGCATCAGGTCACTGTGATGTGAGCAGAGAGCAGGAGGAGCCTGAACAGTGACTGAACAGGCTGTCGCTCAGCAGAATAATTGGTCTGAAGCTGCAGAGTCACTGTGAAGCCATGAAGACAGTTCTGTCATCTCTGACTTCCTCTCTGATCACTCATTCTAAATGTCAGTACTGCTGATGATGCAGCCGGGCCGCCGTCACCAGCCTCTTTCTGTGTTGAGTTTGTCAAAAGATGTCACAGCCAGTCAGCTGGGAGCTCCCACCTGACCTGACGGACAAGCACAGGTGCTTAAGACATGTACAGGTGCAGTGAGTGATCCTGGGGAGAGGTAGCTGATTGTTGAGTCCCATTCCTGGGTCAGTCAACAGCTTACGTAAGAATTAATCATTGTCCAGCAGAGATTGGGAAGTCCTTTAGTGTAGACTGGGTCAAGCTCCAAATTCACCTGATCCTACACTCACCATGATGAACTGGTTTTCTACAGACTGGGTCAGACATTATTAGCTCACCTGTTACCTGTGCTGAGTCATGAGGGTGAGGTGTAAATGACAGGGCTCTCTGTCGAGATGCTCAGTCACAGTGGATCAATCAATCAGTGATTGATTATCAAAATAGTTGACAATTAAGTTAATATTGCAGTTCTAACACACAACAAACAGGAACTGATTAGAATCAAGCTGGCCTTGTGTGCCGTGACTGATTATTTATTGTCTCTCTGCCCGTCTGTCTCTCTGCCCGTCTGTCTCTCAGCCCGTCTGTCTCTCAGCCCGTCTGTCTCTCAGCCCGTCTGTCTCTCTGCTCGTCTGTCTCTCAGCCCGTCTGTCTCTCAGCTCGTCTGTCTCTCTCTGTCTCTCTGCCCGTCTGTCTCTCTCTGCCCGTCTGTCTCTCAGCTCGTCTGTCTCTCAGCCCGTCTGTCTCTCAGCCCGTCTGTCTCTCAGCTCGTCTGTCTCTCAGCCCGTCTGTCTCTCAGCCCGTCTGTCTCTCTGTCCGTCTGTCTCTCTCTGTCTCTCAGCCCGTCTGTCTCTCAGCTCGTCTGTCTCTCTCTGTCTCTCAGCCCGTCTGTCTCTCTGTCCGTCTGTCTCTCTCTGTCTCTCAGCCCGTCTGTCTCTCTGTCCGTCTGTCTCTCTCTGTCTCTCAGCCCGTCTGTCTCTCAGCTCGTCTGTCTCTCTCTGTCTCTCAGCCCGTCTGTCTCTCAGCTCGTCTGTCTCTCTCTGTCTCTCAGCCCGTCTGTCTCTCTGTCCGTCTGTCTCTCTCTGTCTCTCAGCCCGTCTGTCTCTCTGCCCGTCTGTCTCTCAGCCCGTCTGTCTCTCAGCCCGTCTGTCTCTCTGCCCGTCTGTCTCTCTGCTCGTCTGTCTCTCAGCTCGTCTGTCTCTCTCTGTCTCTCTGCCCGTCTGTCTCTCTGCCCGTCTGTCTCTCTGCCCATCTGTCTCTCTGTCTGCCTGTCTGTCTCTCAGCTCGTCTGTCTCTCAGCCCGTCTGTCTCTCTGTCTGCCTGTCTGTCTCTCAGCTCGTCTGTCTCTCAGCCCGTCTGTCTCTCTGTCTGCCCGTCTGTCTCTCAGCTCGTCTGTCTCTCAGCCCGTCTGTCTCTCTCTGTCTCTCTGTCCGTCTGTCTCTCTGCTCGTCTGTCTCTCAGCCCGTCTGTCTCTCTGTCCGTCTGTCTCTCTGCTCGTCTGTCTCTCAGCCCGTCTGTCTCTCAGCCCGTCTGTCTCTCTGCCCGTGGCTTCTGTAAGTCGTCACCTGGCTGTGACTGAGTGTCCCAGATGACAGTTACCATGGTGATGACATGGCGATCATGAACCAGCCCATGTTGTGTCTGTCAGGTGGATTCATGATGTCTTGGCCTGAAGTGTTGGAGCTGTATTTACTCTGTTAATGTCTCCATCCTGATGTTTGAATATAAGCAGCTGTCAGTGTGGCTCAGTGACACTAACAGAACTGATGCTCCAGCTACTATTATACTATATCTTATACCACTATAGCTAACTACTGCTGCTTCCTCTGTGTGTGTGCAGTGGAGGGACGTTCCCAGATGATGACGGCTCCCATCAGCAGGTGAAAAACTCCTTGTTTGTGGGTGAAAGTGACAATCATGGGATGCCTCTGCCTGACAACCGGATCTGGGGCCTCGGGGGTTCTGACCTCACTGGCAGAACCCTGCCACGTGGCGTGTAAGTCACAATTATTGCTTATTTTTGCTGGGCGTTTTGGTTTTACAGCCCAGAAACTTCTACCAGATGAATGCAATGTTGCCATAAAACTTTAAGGTGGTCATTTGTCAGACAGTGGAGTCCAAAAGTCTTGTAAGACATTGAAAAAAGTCTAATATTGGCACATAAACCCAGAAATAACCCAAAGTTTTGAGGATTCAGAGTGTGAGTAAAGGGGCTGAGGACTAACTGTTATTCTTTGCAAAGAGGGTCTTTGTCAGCGTCAGATCATGGCGAGACCAAAGGTTTGTAAGGGGTCAGTGCAGGAACTCTAAAATGTTTGGCAGAACCTGGAGCAGCTGTATCCAAAGTTCAGACAAGTGAGCACGCCATCAGAGCAGCAGTACATTTTCAACACTATCAGTGCAATACATACTTTTTTATTCATTTAGATTCATATTTATTTTTCTATTTTCGCTAAACTCCAGATTTACATACAATTATATATGTATATATTTATATTGTGACTTTTTCCATATGTTTTGTGTTGTATTGCACTGAACAGAGATGCATCTGCAATTTCATTGTAAGCTGAGCTTACAGTGACAATAAAAGGAATTCTATTCTATTCTATTCTATTCTATTCTATTCATTCTGCATCAAGCTCAGCTCACTGAGAGATAGAAAAGCAGCTTCATCACAGATATTGATATATCTTATTTACCAGTAAACCAGTGGGTCTGTTCACACTCTTCACCCTCCAGGCTGTGAGACTCCTGAACTCATCCTCCACTCTCCAGCATAATTCACAGGTTCTCTTGTGTAGCATAAAGGGACGACCACTTGAATGTCATTCTGCAGCCCTGTGTTGTACAATGATGAGTGAACCTTAAACATGTAACATACATGCTGTATATTAATTGTGCATGTTCCCTTTTAAGACTCAAAACTAAGACACCAGAGCACACGTGAGCTTTAACGTAGTCAGGAGATGCTGCTCAGACACTTTCAGTGTGCATGTAACCTGGATTAAACACCTTTCCCTTTTCTGCCAAATTAAGCCTGGTCTAAGTTGTGATATGTGATGTTTGAATCTTGAACATTTAACCCCTGGAGGCCTGGAAGCTGGCTGTAAAAGAAGATATTTGTGTTTGTCCATAAAGAATTGTAGATGTGGCCAGCTGGAACAGACTCCTGTGGTGACAAGAATTGCCAAGTTATGGCTGGAGACGCTGCCTCTGTGTCGAGCTTTATACAGCATGTAACTTTGTGTTTACCCAGCATGGAGGGTCAGTGAAGACGCTCTGATGCAGTGGGTTAAACAGCTGAGCACAGCTGCTGCTCCTCATGAACCATCAGACTGAGAACATGTGACAGCTACTTTTCAAGCCAAAGTATTTAATTCCCCCAAAGATAGATTCTGGGTGGAGTACCAGCTTAATAGAGGCTGGTATGCATGAGAGCCGGACTTGGTATGTAGAGTCAGTCCCATGCCCCGGCCCAGTTGGAGTACAGCCCTGCTGCTACAGGAACCCACCCCCAAAACACAGAAAGTCACTTGTGGCTGTTTTCTCCTCTTCTCTCACATCACCAGCACTTCTTAGTGGGTCTGAACATGAACACATCAGACGGTCAAATGCCAAAAGGACACCTAGGATAGACATATCCCAGTATGATTACAGTCAAATGTAATGTGAACTAACAAATCATTTTATATTTATAATGGATCAAGTAGTGAAAAACACCACACAGTTTCTATTAGCAACTCTGCAACCTTCACTGACTCGTATTTTTAATATTTGAGTGATGCTGTTTTTACAATCTGTACTCTTCAACTTCAGTCTGATTCCACCCTTCACACTGTCCAGGTCACCAAGAGCTTGTTCTCATCCCACTTGTCACACTGTTGTGGATAGACACGATAATGAGAAATGAGAAATGTTCAAATGATTAAAGGAAGTTAAGTGTTTCCAAGTTGGAAGTTTGGTTGAAAACATGCTTGTTAGACTAAATGTGTTAAACAGAGCAGCTGTGGAAAATAGTCTTTAATCCTTCACACTGCCTTCAGTCAGGGATGAAAGTGCACCAAAGTCAGGCAATAAGGCATGGACTCTAATCCTGGATCAGTGCTAATCTTAATCTGCTATGGATAACCAGGTTAACATGAGCCGACTACAAAATACTGAATAGTAAATGAATGAGATGGGACTTGAGCCCATGCTGAACTGAACTGAACTGAACTGAACTGAACTGAACTGTATGAGCATCACTGTTTGCATTGCCACTAAATAAAGGAAAATCACTAATGGGTTGTAACTGGGTTTTGTGTGTGTGTGTGTGTGTGTGTGTGTGTGTGTGTGTGTGTGTGTGTGTGTGTGTGTGTGTGTGTGTGTGTGTGTGTGTGTGTGTCTCTGCAGTGATTTTCCTATCCGGGGCATGCAGATCTATGACGGGCCCATCAACATGCAGAACTGCACATTTCGGAAGTACACAGCGCTGGAGGGGCGACACACCAGCGCCTTTGGCTTCAGGCTCAATAACTCGTGGCAGAGCTGCCCCAACAATAACGTCACTGACATCACCTTCGACCACGTACCTGTGAGTCCACTTCTGCGTGAAATACAAAAAGCAAACTGCAGCTTGATTTGAATAATTCTGAGCTCTCCTCACCAGTAACAGGGATGATCAATCTGTCAGCATTGGTCTTGTTTTCAATTTGTTTCGGATCTTTTCCACCTTGACAAGAGTAAAAACTGGATCAGTGCAGAACGTTTGGGAGCTTTGGCATTCTGAATATAATCATCAGTGACGTATAAGAGAACAAAATAGAAGCATATATGAGCAGCATCAAATGAATGCCTACATCACTCCATCTCTCTGCTGCAGATCACCTCTCGGGTGTTCTTCGGGGAGCCGGGTCCCTGGTTTAATAAGATGCAGATGGACGGGGACAAGACGACCATCTTCCACGACAAAGACGGCTCGGTCAGTGAATATCCCGGATCCTTCCTGGTGAAAGAGGACAACTGGCTGCTCCGTCACCCCGACTGCATCGACGTGCCCGACTGGAGGGCTGCTATCTGCAGCGGCCACTATGCACAGGTGGGTCAGTGCATGTCACACCTCCACACATTTATTCTCAGAAATGAGCCTTCACAAAGTCTACTTCATGTCACACCCTATGTGCCATTCAATGATCACATGCATTTTCATGTCCCAATTAAAGTTGTTCAAATGTGTGTTAATGTACAGGAACATCTCAAATCTTTTTTCCCCTAATTTAATTCAAAAAGTGAAACTTTTCTAGATTCATTACAGAAAGTCAAATATTTCTAGCTCATCAAAATCTAAATCCAGTATCTCAAAATATTAAACATTAGATAGGACCAATCGACCAAAAGAGTTATAATTCAGAAAAGTTGACCTTCTGAAAAGTATGTTCATTTATGCAGTAGATGCTGGGTTGGGGCTCCTTTTGCATGAATTACTGCATCAGTGCAGCGTAGCGTGGAGGTGATCAGCCTGTGGTGTAGTTGAGATTTACCTCAGTGTCCAGTACAGCACAGACTGACACAGGACATGGTCTGCTTATCACAGCACAAAGACTAGAAGCAGGCTGAATCTGCTAGCATGGCTCTCTCAAGGGTGCCGTTGGATGACTTAGAATATTTAACTTAGCTGAGCAGCTGCCACTGTGTGGGGATCATCTTACATAACAGCACAACAAGGAGAGAAGAGACACGAGGTCACCTGACTTTTACCAAGAAGCATATCTTTTCACCCATATCCATTTATTTGTTCTTTTGTCAGCAGGTTTACGCAAAAACCACTGAACAGATTTCCGGGGTCTATGCTGGTCTCAGTCCAAAAACTTTTGGTGCAGATCCAGGACATTTTGTTAAACTTTAACATTTAACATTAGTTTAAGGGAATAATGAATGGATGTTTATGGGGAAAAGGCTGCTGTCTGAGTGAGTACAGTTTCATGCTCAGCCTGAATTATGGTTAAGCAGTTATGTTTGGTTTAAATTTGTAACGATACAGGGCTGCTGGGTTTGATGTTGGACTGGACTTGATTGAATTAAAGGGTCTGTTGGGCCTGTAACTGGATAAAATGAGTGAAATACCTACACAGAGGATGTTAAGCATAATGTTATAAAACATTAGGTTACCCCCCACACCAAGGGGGTCCAGGGGCCATTTTAGTCAAACAGAATGAGATGAAACACGTAATGACATTGATGTTGGATAAGCCTGTTTCTCAACACACTATTGGAATCAGCCTTCTGACTCTGTGGTCTTGTTTTCTTCAGATCTATGTCCAGACACGTAACCCTGCCAACCTGAACATGCACATAGTGAGGGATGAGTACCCTGATCGGCCCCTGACACTAGAGGGCGCCCTGGGTAAGAGGAAACACTACCAGCAGTTCCAGCCCGTCATCACACTGGCCAAAGGCTACACCATCCACTGGGACCAGGCGGCACCTGCTGAGGTCACCATCTGGCTCATCAACTTCAACAGGTCAGTGGACACATGAGCTGCACTTGAGACAACACACACCTTACACACCAGACAATCAACATCAGAACTTACCTGCAGCATGTAGACTCCAGATATACTGTTCATCTCATGGTGAGCTGACAATCACCTGAAGCTCAACTGCAGCAAAAATGAATGTGATTGTGTTGGACTGCTGCTGTTTGTCTGTTAGCCCATGAGTTCACTGTCAAAAACAGAAGGACAATCAAACACACGTGTAGAACCAGCAGCTCATAAGATCTGTGTCCTCAGCACAGTGTGAAGGTGGACAACAACATTACTGTCTCTTATCAGTGTCTCACCAAATGTGAAATATGGCCTCAAGTTATGGTGCGAGGTCACAGTGATATCCTGCTGGATATTAAATGTCATCA
Organism: Acanthopagrus latus; assembly: GCF_904848185.1. Classification (NCBI taxonomy): domain Eukaryota; kingdom Metazoa; phylum Chordata; class Actinopteri; order Spariformes; family Sparidae; genus Acanthopagrus; species Acanthopagrus latus. Next base: position 184,968 of record NC_051042.1, on the reverse strand, counting down.
CTTATCATTTGATCCAAGCAGACATTTATGGGAAACGTTGTCTCGATGAGCATCAAAGTGATCTTTGACCACCGTATTCGAATCAGTTCCTGTATGCGGACGTTTGTGCTAACTTCAGAGAAACCCCCCGAGGTGGTCCTGAGATAACACGCTCACAAGAATGGGACGGACGGACGGGCAGACAACCTGAACACACGGTGCCTCTGGGCACGACTATCGCTGTCAAGAGGCATGAAAATATCTGGTGCTCACATTATCAGTGAAGATAACCTCTGAGTACTACAACGAGTAAATTACAGCTAAGAGCTCCATGCTGATCTCCAGCCGCCCTGCAGCAGACGATGAGACCTTTCAGAGCTCCATACTTATCTCTTGTCAGAGGCACTTTATTATTTTGGACTGGGACAAACAGAAGTAAATGTGGTGGTGGAGTCGCGGGTCATGATCTGTATTCTGACGCTATATAACCAAATTGTAAATGTAAAATTTCAGAAAGATATTGTTGCTTTAAAAGAGAAGGATGATACATGTCTGAACAGACAAAAGAATCTCCCAGAGAAACAAAGTCACCTTTCTGATCAAGTGAAAATCTGCCAGAGCTGCATCTGATCTGTTTACAAGCCCGGCTCTTTGGCTTCACCAGGCAGCCTGAGGGCTTCATCTGGTGCGCTCAGCAATGCATGAACTGAAGTTTAGCCTGAATTTTACTTGTAACTCCCCCATCACACTGTTACTGGAGCGGCACTGAAGCAAACAGCCAGAGAGAGGAGGAGGAAGAAGCTCCTCTGGTCATGTGACAGCAGGTGAACAGAAGTCTCTGTGAGTCCGACGTGATCTGATCCAGCCGTACGCTGCCTCCTGCTGGATGACCTTTGACCTCTCTCCACAGCTGTGAGTGGCTGCATTTTGGTATCTTCCTGTCCTTGGCTGTTGTCTTGTGAGGATGTACCAAAGTCTAAAAGAAACTCAAACACAGTGCTCGTCTGTGAAACAACTTTCCATCACTGACACTGTTAAGATGTTCAGACACACACCTCTGTCACTTCTCATGTGTTGAACTGAGAGCCACAGAGGAGAGACTGTGAGAGAGTGTGCGTCTCAAGTGTACTGACGACCCTTCAGAGGTGAAGGTCCAGTATGTATGTGAGGAGGCAAACGCAGGAAAATGTTGTGGATGATGACACGGGAAGCTCGTCTCTGTCTCTGTGTGGAAGGCAGGCCAGCTCTGAGATGGCTCACATCCGATTCCAGACGATGGTGCTGGCCTTCAAGCCTGTCAGCAGAACTACACCCATCTACCTCCAAACCCTGGTCAGACCACACGGCCCAGAGAGAGCACTGCACTCTGCTACATCAGCGGGCCGGCTGGTACCGCCATCACTGAGAGCAAACAAAAGTCGCTCAGAGAAGTCACAACTCTTTTTTTTGAGCGCCTCAGGTGGAATAAACTCCCGACCAGTGTCAGGACAGCAGAGTCATTCTCTGTCTTCAGCATCAGACTCCAGACTTCACCTTGACTTAGAGCGTGACTCCCTCCTACCCCCCCACCCATACATAATCATGCACTTGTATGTTCGTATCATCAGCACTTCAATCACAGCACTTATGCACTAAAAGAATCTTTGACAAATAGCAGCTCCTCAGATGACGGCTTGACAGCTGTTTCTATATTTCTTTTTCTCCATCGACGGTGATGTCGTGTTTCTCTCTTGTGACAAATGTACTTATTGTAAAAGCTTCTGCTAAATGTAAATGAGTTCACTCAGATAATACATGGCAAGTGAAGTAAGCTGCTGTTTAACAAGACTCCTCCTTCAGATGGTGTTGACAGTGAGGTCTGCAGATATTTAGGCCACTCAAAGGCTCGTTGTCATTTCAAGCATGCCATCTATTCCCCATAGTGGAGTCCACCCTGATGCGGACAGTACAGAGGCAGCACAGTCTCATGGACCATACATATACTGTACCAATGGCCCCATCTACAGTTCAGAGAAATACAGCAGGCGAGGTTGATTGTGTGCAGATGGAGCTGAAATATGAACTGTTAATGTCTGACTTGATTCAGAACACAACTGCTCTCTTTTAAGGGGAAATTAGCGATCGTGTTTTAATGAGGCTGCTTTGTGCAGGAAGATATATTCAGATGTTGCCACCTCATGCTGATTTTAAGCTGTGATGAGGGTCTCAGTGGAAAGCTGCTGAGCCAGATAGATTACCATCTTTTCATTTTCTGTCTCGTTAATGAATTGTTGAATTTGTTCAGTAGATTTTTAACTTCATTCATTTGGACTTTTCTGTTTTGTGCTGACTCAGCTTATTTGGACTTATGATTAAAGCTGCAACCACGAGCCACAATGGTGAAACCCATAGATTGGATACAAGAAGTAAGACACTGAGTTATCCAACTGGAGGTTCAGTACAAATATGTGCATGCATAGAGCGGAGTAAAGGCTCTGCAAGGCCTATCTGATGGCCAATGCATGACTGGTTACCTGTTTGTTCTGCTCCATTCACAGAGAATGTGCTGCTGACCTGAGCAGATACTGTTACAGTGGCTGTGAGGACCGGAGATGAAACCAGTACTGTGTCTACATTGTGCTTTTTGTTGTGTCCTAGAAATGACTGGATCAATGTTGGCATCTGCTACCCACAAGGCACCACCTTCACCGTCATCTCCGACATCCACAACCGCCTGACCAAACAGACCCGCAAGACCGGCGTCTTCATGAGGACGACGCAGAGGGAGAAGATCAACCACTCGCACCTGGCCAGAGGATACTACTACTGGGAGGAAGACACTGGGTCAGACACACACACACAGAGACAGAGACATGCACACACACACACACACACATCTCACACACACACACACACACACACATCTCACACACAGACACACACACACACACACACATCTCACACACACACACACACACACATCTCACACACACACACACACACATCACACACACACATCTCACACACACACACACACACACACACACACACATCTCACACACAGACACACACACACACACACACACACACACACACACAGAGACAGAGACAAGCACACACACACACACACACATCTCACACACACACACACACACACATCACACACACACATCTCACACACACACACACACAAACACACACACACACAAAACACACACACACACACACACACACACACATCTCACACACACACACACACACACACACACACACACACACACACAGAGACAGAGACATGCACACACACACACATCTCACACACACATCTCACACACACACACACATCTCACACACACACACACACACACACACACACACACATCTCACACACAGACACACACACACACACACACACACATATCACACACACACACACACATCTCACACACACACACACACACACACACACACACATCTCACACACACATCTCACACACACATCTCACACACACACACACATCTCACACACACACATCTCACACACACACACATCTCACACACACACATCTCACACACAGACACACACACACACACACACACACACACACACATCTCACACACACACACATCTCACACACACACACACACACACACACACACACACACACACACACACACATCTCACACACACACACATCTCACACACAGACACATCTCACACACACACACACACACACACACACACACACACACAGCATTTCTTTTCTTTTTTCTCCATAAATCCATTACAAGAACTGGGAAGAATGACTGAATTCAGTGTGAGTTGCCGTGGAATGACCCTTTAGGGACCTTATCTCATAATTATGACTTCCATATTTTATCTAATCTTGACTTATATTATCTTATCTTATGACTTACTGTCTAATAATTATGGGAAATGATGTCATAATTAGGAAATAACTGTCATCAGGAATCTCATTTGTATTGCCAATCCACACATTTTTAAATACTTTATTGCAAGTTGTTACTAAATGGTACCAAAGTGTTTATTTTCATATCCTGTAAATATGAGATGTGGAAGTCATAATTATGGATAAGGCCTCTAATTGTTTCTGTATTTGGTGAATGCAACACACTTTCACGGAGATGGATTCAGGAGACAAATAATGTGGAAGATAACCAGATAGAAAATGGTCCCATTAATCCACCGTGCTGTAATTTGATGTTAACAAAGACAAATCTGCATTTCACAGTGTTCATTTTCTGCGTGGGGGCAAAGTTTTAGAGGAGGCGTATGATGTCTGAAGCTTTCCTGTGTGTGTTGCAGCCTTCTCTTCCTGAAGGTAAAGGCCCATAACGACAGGGAGCAGTTTGCCTTCTGCTCCGTCAAAGGCTGTGAGAGGGTGAAGATCACAGCCGTCATTCCCAAAGGCAGTCCACCCAGCAACTGCATGGCCCAGGCCTACCCGAAACATGCTGAGCTGCCCGTCGTGGATGTTCCCATGCCCAGAAAGATACCCAACGCCAGGCTGGTGAGAAGAGGGCAGGAGCAATTCTGTGATTTAAAAATGTCTATGGACTGTTGTCGAAAGTGAAACTGTTCACACCAGGAGGGAAGATTGTGAGTCAGTGAGGTATAAAGTCTGAACACTCTTATCATGTTGGTATCAAGTTCAGATCACAGTCAGGAGCGAGGCTGCCTGGTGGGGCCGCATTCCAACAATGTGCACTGGAAAACACCCAGGCAGAACTTAACCGTGTGGGATTTTCATCTAATCAACTTATTAAAGGCACAAAAACATTACAAGACAAATAACTTTAAAAATAACAACGATTAAAAAACATTACACGGTTTAGGAAAATCTGACCAACAAATACAAGAACAAACTTGAAAATGTGAAAATGTTTAAAAAGCGCAGAAATTAAAAAAAAAAAAAAACAATTAACAAAAATCAGATGACAAAACCGGGACTGGGATTTTTTATTTCTGGTGTCAAACATTAAAGGCTTGTACCCGTTGTCTTTCTAAGAAATACATCCCACTGTGATAGTGCAACCTTTTAATTCATCCTTACTTTCATCCCCTTTTCTCTGCTGCTGAATCTCAATTTACCCACAGCGACCATTATAAATGTAATCTCTTCCTAATATTCAAGCCATAACTGCATCTGTGATCATGTCATTTTTTATCTCTGAGCTTTGTGTGGGGAATGAAAACTGACTTGTAAATCTGAAAAACATTTTGTGTCTGAGAAATGCCAAACACTGTGTGTTCATTCCATCCTCTTCTTTGTTCGCATGTGTCGTCTCAGCACTCACCAGAGCACTTCCTGGAGGTCAAACTGGAGTCCTACAACACTCGCTTCTTCCACATCAAGGAGGACTTTGCTTTTACTGAGGTATCCTTCGTCTCACACGGGCAGTAAACTGGTGTCCTGTCGCTGTCACTTTGCACGGAGCTTAGACCTCCACTTGGGTTATGGCTTACTGACAGAAACTGAGACTTTGACAAAAACATGTCCCACAAAGAAAAGTGCTGATTGAAAATGAATAAATATATATATGAATATAATAAGTTACACGTGTTAGTGAACAGTCATATATATGTTGTTTTGGAAGTGGCAGTCGTCGTTACAGTATTCAGTGGCAGTATTCATGTGTGGGTGGTTCTAGCGGACTCAGTCCAGTCTCAGATAGTGAGATGTGAACTACAGAGACGAGCCCAGTTGTTGGCTGATCTCAGCAGGACGAGGCAGAGAGTCAGTGTACTCATGGAAACTAAAGCTGAGCTGAGAAATCTGCTTCATCTTAACCTGTTTACACCAAATCCTGCTTCATACTACTCTGCTGCTTGATTGAAGTTGTTGCTCTAGTTTACTTCAGATGAACTGATACTGTATTCTATTTGAATTAAATCATTTGTTTCTCAGTTTGTTTTTAAAGTGCAGTAAAGAGTGTTTTTGCTCCAGAGCTGCCGTGTGATTGGCTGCCCATGTTTTTGCAGGTGAACGGAAGGAAGTTGTACCAACCAGAGGACGGGGTGCAGCTGACAGTCATTGACGGGCATGATGGGAAGGTGGTGGAGAGCAAAGACTTCAGGAACTCCATCCTGCAGGGCATCCCTGCACAGATAGACAACTACGTCAGTGGGCTGAGAGACGGGTACGAAGCTGCTCCTCTGCTCCTAACACTCTGTCAGACTTGTTCCTGTCGCAGCAAATTGTTCTCCTTGTTTGTATCAGCCAAATGTGAAGTCTATAATGAGCTGCTGTGTCTGACTCTCTCTTTAGTTCCATCGTCCTGATGACGTCCAAGGGCCGTCTGATTACCAGAGGACCCTGGACCAAAGTCCTGGAGAGACTTGGGGCAGAAAAAGGCTTCAAACTAAAAGGTAACTCACTGTATCTGTCCTGAGGTCTACTGAGATCAGTGAGCACCACAACATCATCTTCAGTGTCCAGTAATGATGTTTCGTGTACAATTATGTACAAATTGAGCAATTTTATTGTAAAACTTGCCAATGCTCATTTATATGAAATATTCCAGTTTATTTGGACCAAATGTTAATTGGTTTTAAACCAACAAATGTAAAACAAGCCATCCTGGCTGCTCCGTCCGTTCATTGAATTACAAGCACACACCAGTCGTAAAAGGCAACACAGGAGGGCCGGCCGATAAATCAGTAAAATCAAATAATTTGAGTTTGTGGTTTATTTTAAAAAATGAAAACATGGATTTTCTCTTTAACTTGCTCCGCCTGCTCCACATGGACTCCTGTAGTTCCCAGCAGGCTCCGCCCTCCACCTGCATTTACTTCACACACAGAAACAAACACAACAACGTGCAGTAAGCCAAGAGTTCGTTCTTAAAAAGTCACAGTCTCATCAGCAGTTTGGTTCTGTAGCGTCAGACCTCAAACATCCACAGTTTATTTAAAGGCTGTTGTAACTAAAGACAGCAGACCAACACATTTGTTTCAGCATCTCAAACAGAAGCATGTGTCAGAGTGGGACACTTGTTGTTCACTACGAGATGTACAGACCGCTGCAGCCCACAAACACCCGCTATGAAGCAGCCGACATTAGTGGAACCATTTAATCATTGTGTTCAGAAGAAGAAAGGGGCCCGGTTGCATATGGTTAAAGATATACTGCCTGTATATACAGAGGAGAAGCCGGAGGTTCATCCACATGCTGGAAATGTTCCACCCAGGTTTGTGCTGCGAGGCCACAACAGGCCACGTTTCAAACCAGAGGAAGCAGACAGGCTCGTCTTCCTGGCTGAGAATGTGTAAAACAGACATCAAGCAGACAGCTCATGTCCTGAACACCTACAACACGTCATGTTCACTGTGCAGCATGCAGATGTATCGTTTAGTTGCCCATCAAAGTCAGTGGGCGGGGCTAATGCAAATTTAGTCTGATCCATTGCTTTGGTCTGAAGTCTTGAAACCAAAAGAAGAAGTCTTTCAAAAATGGCGGCTGTGTTGATGAGGCTCCCCATGAATTTTGTAGTGAGGGCGAGTTTTTGACATTTTGCCCTGCAGCTCACATGCTGTATCACCATCAGGGCTGGCAGGGGAACGAGCCTTCCACTGATGTTTAGCAGTTGACAATATAGTTTTGTTTGAGTGCATCAGTCCATTATCTGGAATCAGTTTGCCTTGACTTGATGAGCAGATTATGATTGATGGACGAGTTTGACAGATAAAATAAATTCAAGAAGCACTTAAACACCATGAAACAATTAATTAAATAGTGAAATAATCATATATGTTTTTTTACATAAAATGAATTGGTATATTAATGAATTAATGACATTTAATTCCAATTCTAATTAATGAATGACAGTTAATGATTTAATGGTGTATTTATTTGTTTAATTATGGCACATTTAGAGCTCCATATACAACAGAGGACACAACAGACCATCATGTGGTTGCAGTTCCAGATTTCTGAATAAGCAGATGTGCATCATACATGCAGGACTGATTCCTCCATATTATACAAACTCTCTCACCTACAGAGCATACAGTCACACAGATAGTTGTATGTGTCCATGGTTGGAGACAGATGGAGATGGAGGCCCGTCTCTCAGAGTTCTGCTTGTGAAGAATGTCATGACTACAGTTCTACCAGTTCAGATCTGGATCCCTGTTATACTCATTGAAACAGGTGAATGAGTGATGTTTAACCTCATGTCATGTCCTCCCTGCAGATAAACTGGCGTTTGTAGGCTTCAAGGGCTCCTTCCACCCTGACTGGGTCCATCTGGAGGTAGACGCTGACCGAGCCAAGGTCCATCAGGTCCTGCCTGTCCCTGTGGTCCATAAGATGAAGCTATGAGTTGTGGGCAGAGTGGGGAGGACAGCCAAGAGACTATGTAGCCTCAGATACTGACTCACATACACTCCCCCCTAAATAACATGTACAGACACACACATACACACTGCCAGCACTACAGAGTCAGTGCTCCAAGCCACTGGTCCAGGATCAACTGGTGTTTTTTTGTCAGTTTGGCGGTGAAAAGAAAAGATGTTATTCAGTGGGTTATAGAGGGGAAGACCAGGGCTAGCACTAGCCATCATGGCCAACCCCTCAGCAGAAGGCCTTAAGGTAACAACACATCCTCTGGCGGCCATATTGGAGGTCCTCAGCTCTTTCACAACAGTGGTGTCAGCTAGTGGTGTTTGCAAAACTGGCAGTCTCCACAGACAGCATGACTGATATTTGTTCTGTTTCTGACTTGTCATTGTGTCACTAACATCATTAATCTGTTTACAAGTTAGTTTATCACTTAACTGATCATTGATTTGGTCAGCAAACTGTGCCGTTAAAACCCGTCCTGGTGCACCAGCTGACGTGAACATGAACTCAGTCTCGTGTTAACAGTAACATTACTCAGCAGACTCGTTTGCTCTCTGAGGCCAAAAGCATGAACTGACTCTTCTTGAGCTATACAAGGTAAAGCTTTTAGAACGGACAGTTCAGTCTTGTATGGTACTTAGTCTGTCCTCTAATGGACTTCACTACTGGTTTCCACAGGCACTGTAACCTTTACAGCAAAGCATGTCAGTACCCTCTGCCATTAGATAACAGTGTTAGACAGATGATGCTGTTAAGGCCCTGGAATCATTCACTGTTGTCTAAACGCATGAAAAGAGAAGAAGAGTCACGGGTGAAGGCAGGGTGAAAGGCCTTGTCTCCTGACCCACGCTCTCTCTTCAGAAAGAAAAGCAGCAGTGGTCCATTGACAGACAGCCTCTCTTGGACACAGTGGTACAAAGCAGGTCTCATTTTACCAACTCTGAGCATGAAGACGGATCTTTGTTGGGTCTGGTTTGTCTCTGTCACCCAGTGAGGCTACTGCGTCAACACAAATGACTTTGTCTAACACATCTAAAAGCACAAGTGTAGCTGTTTCGAAAGCTCTCAAATGCTGTTTGACAATCTGCTAAACACTTCTGAAGCATACTGATGCCCTCAGAGCATTATGTGCCCCATACCCTGACAGCACTTCTGCAGCTGTGTCACTAGTTTACAGCACAGAAATTAAGTTCTCCTTAGTCACGAACGCTAACCATCCCAAATACGGCCTGGCCTAGAGAGCTGAGCGTTTAGTGTCATCACCTTGTAGGGTTCAGGTAAAGTAGGAAGGTGCCCCATCACAGTCACATCCTCCAATACTTCCCATTAATCCCACAGCTCTCCCAGGTCAGATGGGACATGTAAACCTTTGCGTTTATTCTGACTTCATCCTGGAGTTCCTAATGCCTGAAATAACTTCCGGATCAGACGCCTGAACCAGCTCAGCTGAGGCCTTTCAGGAAACAGACAGAGGGAAGGCTGTAAGCACCAGTGAGCAGAGTACAGCCAGCTGGTTAGAATTCTCTGCAGAGGGTTCCTCCTCCGTCACCAGGGTCTGCAACCAACAGTGAAGTCTATTACAGTGGCTAACAGTTATAAATGACTCTGACCTCCTGCCAGTGACAGTCATACACAAGTATTTGGTATTAGCAGAGAACATGTTGCCAAGCAGATTAAGGTATAATAATAATAATGATAATATTCTGTGCAGAGATGCACAACAACTACAAAGCCACACAAAGCAACCACTAAGAGACACAAAATCACTTCAAGAAGAAACAGAGCGGCTTTAGTCGACTTCCCTCAGTTGTTTCTGTCTCTCGGAGAGTTTCGGTCCACCTGTAAAATCACCATCACCAATGTTAGAGGTTTTAAATGAGTCACTTTTACGTTGATCTTTTCCAACAGTCTGTTTTCAGCCTGATTGATTTTATTATCTCTACTGCTCGATTGTCCAGTGGACCTCCATGATGTCAGCCACAGTTGCCAGGTGATTCATGATGTAAATGCGCAGCATTTCTACCAACAGAGGGAGCAAATACTTAAAGTGTGGGTCAGCTAATCAAACGCATGTATAATGTATGTGTATCATCCCTCCTCTGCGGGTCTCTGTGATGTGCAACAGATTGTGTAAAAGTAGAGTGATTTTATGTCCTGCTTCATTTGACTAAAGTGTCTAAAGAAAGAAAAGGAGAAGAAGAAAACAGAAACATTCCTTGTTCTGCAGTCAGACCTGTGGTTGTTAACGTGCTCCGCTTCACTGTGAGCACTCGCTCATTTGATATTGTGATGTTTTACTGCCATGTTTGTTTTCATACCAGTGTTTGTGATCCATCCATCTGTGTTGTTGGAGTGAACCAGCAGGAAGCCCATAGTAATATAAAAGACACAATTAAATGATCAACTGAATGTTAAATCAGGGAGGTTTTCAATGTGCAATGTCCCCCATTTCAAAGTGACGGAGTAATCTTCGTTTCAATCTGGCGAAAAATTTAAATTAAGAAAAGAATTCCTCCTTCCTTTACCGAAATAGCTGGTCTTTTTTCGGAAGTTGTAGCAGTAATTTAGTGTTTTGTATGTTTAATGTGTTTTTAAAAATCCACAGATTGCTAAGAGATATATTTTCTACTTATTTATTGTACAGACACAGTTTACCCAAATCTACAAGGGACATCTTTTGAGTTGTAATGATGTTACTGTCCTCTGTGTGTACTGTACGTAAGAAACCATTATAGCTCCATATGAAAAGATTTGTACCAGACACTCGCTGCATACATGCACATGACTCTCGGTATAGTTGGCTTGTTTTAACTGTACACCAAATGGATTTGTTGTATATGTGGCTTGGGCTTGTAAAGTAATGAAGCTCCATGACTTTGAATTTCTTTGACGACTTTTGTACAGAAATAAATAATGCTGAACAGTTTGTCTGTGTGTCAATGTGAAGGTCACACATCATCCTGCCGCAACATCCAGGAGTGGATCGTCCTCACAACACTGTGTGTGACGCTGATGTTTGTGTAGCAAAGATTCAAATGTCACTTCCTGTCTCCTCCAAGTCAGCTGCCCTCCACATGACCAGGAAGAAATAACACAGGTCACAAGAGAGTATTACGGGGTGTTAACTGTAAACTTAACACTAAACTCAGACATGGCTTAAAGGAACAGTTCACCCAAAAAGTAAAGTTCAGTCACCATCTCCTCCCTCCATGCTGGTGGGAAGTCAGGTGATGTTTCATCGTCCACAAACATTTCCTGCACTTCAACAGTGAAACCAGCGTTCTCCCCAGCAGCTGCAGTCGCTGGGACTTGTTTTAAAACACAAAGACCAGCCTCACAAAGTTGACCTCAATTATAATATTCAAGATATTCAGTTATTTGTTTAGTGAGTTTCTCCACATGCCTGTGACGTACCTGGTGAAATGGTGATTGGTATGTAATTTCAGATTATGTTGGATCATCAGATTTGAGCACAGTTGAACAGAACTTACTCGATCCGTCAATATCACTAAAGTGGGAATTTTTCTTCAGTGAGTTCACAGTCGTTATCACATAGTTTTCCACAGACCTGGATAAAGACTGTATTTATCATCAGGACTACGTGCAGATAATCCATCGTGAGGTAAGATCATGTGTGTTAATGACAGTGTTTTACATACACACACACATACAGAGCTCTATATCCTTACTGATGTGAGCATAGAGAGGTGCAGCAGAGTAACCCAGTGGTTGTTGCCACTGTGAGGGAAATGTAGTCTTTCTTTTATTCCACCCACATAAAGAGACTCTGACTGCTCAGTGATGAAATGAGTGAAAAGGCAGCGGTGTAAACAGTTTCACCATGTTGTCAGCGACCTCTCTGGATTTCCTCCATCAGCTGTGGTCTGAACTGGCCTCTGTGTTACAAGCGTGATGAGCTTTATTGCTCAGCACACACACAGTCAGCAGTCTGAAGAAGTTTAACAAGTTATTATACTTTATTCATATTTCTCCCTAAAATGCCCCCCAACCAATAACAGATTCTAGTCTGACATCACAAATGATCGCTGCTGGCTTACTGATGTGAGTCCTGCAGGGCTGCTGCATGCTCATACGCTGGTCACAACGACATGAAAACTGATCAAATCAACAATGAGGGAACAAAGTCATGCTTCAGATCAAAGCAGCAACATATTTTGCCTGCATTGTGTAATCCCATAAGCATGCTTCTCTTATGTTAATACTGCTTAGTCTGGGATATAAAGAAATCTGATTTTGTGTTCAGGTGATGACACTGACACTACTCCAGTAAAGCCAGTATCTGTGCTCTAAGGACCAGTGGGGTGAGAGGTGTGATGTCCTCACACTGGAGCTCCAGAAGACATGTGATTCAAATCGAAGCAGTGACAGATATCTCACTCAATTATATACAAAAGTTTATTTCTATGTTCAGTAAAAAATCAGACAGAAAACGTGGGTGCTGCTTTTGAACCAAATCATGACGTGCTCGGTACACAGACTCCATGTTTGTTCCAGAAAAACAGAAAAGAAGAGAAATGTTAATCATTTTTACTTTGAGTACCAGTCAAACAATGTGTGCACATATCTTTTTCATTGGGTGATAATCAAACAAGAGAACATAACTAAAGAAACCAGACTTTACGACTGATTTGAAGAGCTTGTTCTCACTCTGTGACAAAGTGAAACATGTTCCAGTGAGGGCGAGGCAGAGAGAAGATCGTATATCAGCAGCTGACGTGAGTGTACTCAACACAATTAATGAGTTTTCTCATGCCACTAACTGACTCTGAACCAGTGGACCTTCATATGGTCCTGCAGGCCCTCATGAGTTCACTGCTCACAGACTGGCTGTTACATTAACACGTTTAAGAAAGGGGACCTGCTGTTCCTCCTCTCCCTCAGCATCACTCCATCACAGCTCCTGTTTCAGATGGCTGGCACTGTTCCCTTCCACGTCGGGCTTCTTGCCCTCACTCTTCTTCTTGCTCTTCTTCTTGGAGTTGACTTCATTCTGCTGCTTGTGTTTGGCGTCGTCCTTCTTGGCAGCCTTCCCGGGGAACACCTGTCCCTCTACAGTGACTTCCACGCAGCGGTCCTGTGACACGAGGAAATCTTTGACCTCCCAGGCCATGCTGCCATCCCGCAGCATGAAGATCACCCTGTTGGAGCCCACCACGAACCTGCAGGAGGACACGGGAGGAAACCAGGTGGTCATGTTCACTGCTAGACTGCTCTTCATTGCTGTTTATTTCAGCTGAATTCATTACAAGTAATTCAACTTCAATTCAAACTTACTATAACAGAACATACAAAGAGTTGCCTGAGATAAGGAGCCCATAGTTGCTCTGATAAGGATCTGAGAGTGTTGTGATTCTGACAGTGTGTTTTTGAAAGATGAAAGTGTGACCAGTATTGCACTTTGGATTATTAAGTTCTAGACCTGTTTCGGTCATCTGCACTGCATTAAAAAGGGGGTTGTGTTGACCATCATTTTTAACAAGTTCTACAGGAAAAGATGAATAAATCCAATTATAACTGTTAAGGGACCTCACACAAAACATCCCCACTGATTTTAAAATGTCTGTAATGAGGTCCATAGTTAGTAACAGACGCTATGATGTGATGGAGGTAGTTGAAAGTAATAGTTGCATACTGCCATTTATCCAAAGTTAAATCATTTTGCACCTGATCTTTCTGCTGATGAAGACAATGAGATGTGATGTAAAACTAATATGTTGAACAGCTGCTATAGTGTCTACAAACCACCAGGTGTCACTGTGCTCACAGTGTTTCATGTTTCAAAGCCTCACATTTCAAAAGTACTGAAGCTTATTCTGGTTTTGTTCTCACATAGCTACTTATTTGTGATAGATGATGATTTATTGGCTAATCCAGCTGACAGAAACTTGCAACAGACACTGACTGCAGGCCAAGCTGGTCTGAAGTAAGCCCTTTTGAAAAGCTGCTTCACACAGTTGTAGTTTATCAGAAAACCTGCGGTGACCTGTGGTTTACAAGCTACACTCCGGAGAGCCATGCTGGTGTGCTCAGGCTGTCTCTGAATGAGTTCAGTGAGTGACTACCTCTGAATATCATAGTTGGCGTTGAAGAGGCTGCCCTGCCACAGGCCTGTGATCTCCTCCGTCTCTTTCTCTGTGGGATCTCCTGACACTGTAGCAAACACCATCAGAGTCCTGCCCTTCTTGGACATCTTGAGCAGCTCCTCTGGCTTGGAGGCGTCCACTTTGGAGAAATCGATGGGGGGAGGAGACCTCTTGTGCTCTGGGAGGTCACCTTCTTCAATGTCATCATCCTCCTGTGGAACAAAGAGGACAAATTTTGTACGATGAGTCATGAGAGGTTGAGACGGCTGGTACATGATGAACCACTGCATCACACTGACAGATCCTGGCTGTAGTTCACATAGCTGCTAGTGTTGTACCAAACCCATTCAAAATACTGTGGCCTAGCACACTGTTCAGACCTCTTCAAGTATGCACTCACAACATTTCTACCTTTACATACACCACTCTTCAGCAAGGCATTAATACAATCCGGCAGTGGAATACAATGATGAAAATGTGTTTACTCAGGTGGTGTACTTGAGTTGATTTTAAGATACCTGTATTACCATTCCATGGTCCTCAGGCCTGTCACAATAATGATGTTATCGACTTGTTGTATTAAACCTGGACTCAACCAGCCAGTGTGTCTTTGTTTCAAATCAGTGGCAGAGAAAACGAGGCAGGACGTGGTCAGCCAGTTACTGCCTGGTGAGGAAGGAAATGACTCTTCATCACTGTCAAATGTGTAATATCTATTCAAGTTCAGGTTTTGTTAGCAGAGCTGAAGGCTCCCTTTCATTTATTGCTTTGGCTGTTTTGTTTTCTTGTCTGAGAAGCAAATTACTTCTCACATCCAAACTGAATTTGTCTTTCAGTGAGTGAACTTAATCATTCACTGAACACTTCATTATAACACAGAGCACTGACATTAGGTGGTATTACTGTCTTCTTCTTTTGATGCTGCTTCACCACAGGCCTGTTATACACCCGTTACATGACCTTCCTGACGCCACCCTCCCCTTTCACCCAGGCTTGGGAGAGGCAGTTAGGAATGCAGCACTGCCCTGGGGATCAGTGTCTGATTCAAGGACACCCTCGACATGTGGACAGGAAGTGGTGGGTTTCAAACCACCAACCTTGTAATCAGTAGACAACCCGCTCTTCCTGCTGAGTCAGCAGTATCAGCACTGTTGAGGTGCTTGAGTTTCAGTTGAGTGGGAAGAGTTTCAAAGTGAACTCGATGAGAAACATGTTGACTTACAAAATAATCTTAATATCTATTAAAACGCACTTCTACTTTAATGTATCAGAGACTGTATACGAGACTGTGAAATGATGTGACCTTTTCATCCTGAACTACACCTCTGACTCCAGGTCAGTGGCTGGCTGCTCTTCACTGATGGCTCGTCTGTTCTGACACTTGTGTGACATTTTGAGTGCAGTAGTTGTGGCAGAGTGTTTAACACAGTGGTTGCTATCTGACACACAACTAACATTAACACTGCAGGTCTAACGATAGACACTTATTTCAACAAACTACTGACTGATGAGATATTGCTGTTAGACACTGAGACGCTCAGGTTACTGATGATGTGTTGTTAGCTAACAGTGCTTATCTTGCTAACGGCTAGGCTAGCAGCTAGCTCAAGTCTGACTGACTGAACCAACACGTGAACGCACCTCCCACTGTTCCAGCAGCCGCGCCATGTCTGCATCGTTGTAGTCTCGGATATCCTTCTTTTTCTTGGGCTTATCTTTGCTTTCGGCCGCTAAAATGCAAAGCAGGAGCGTGGAGAGCAGGAGCACCGCACATCTCCACCTGAAGTCGGACGCCATGTTTACAGATGGAGCGTTCTCATTGGCTCCGGAGTATGCCGGTCACGAGACGGGAGGGGCGTGTCAGAGCAGTAAAATGCCAACCGGTAGCACGAAGACCACTTGAGGGATTTTCAAAATAAAACTAGAATTAATTCATTCTAACATCTTGCTCTACTTCAGCTGCACTGCTTATATTTATCTTCCTGATGCTATACTAATAGTATACACACTATATACTACTTTACTCATACATTTCTCATAGCACCTTTGAAAAACATAGTTTACAAAGTGCATATTATGCTGATTGTGAAGGTTTTAAACATATATCTTTCAGATAAAAACGTTTGTAAGTGTGGCCCACTTTATGATCTGAATGACCCGAATAGTCCTTTGAGTCCAGCTTCATCTATTTTGAAAAAACTAAGTGTTGATGATGAATTGAGGAGCCTGGGGATGAAGCTGCTCTATAGGATGGTGGTCTGGCATATATTTATTAGTTTTTGGACAACAATGGAGCTCTGTGGCACAGAGAGAGTGTGTATCAGGCTTTAGATACATAGACTTGTTGGTAGGATCAGTAGAAATTTACCAGGTCTTTAGTTTTGAAGAAAGGTGCTTTTTTGATTTACAGCACTTTTTTGCACTTAAATGTTAATATGGTCAGGAAGCACAATAATAGAAATATGTCCATTAGTAAGAGTGAGGGAGGAAGTTCAGAGGCAGGAAACACAGTGGATGATAAAATAAAGGTAAAAAAAAAATGTGGCTGTATTATTGAGACGGTTAGAGAGCTGTGTGAGCAGGTCACCAGAGCGCAGGGTCGTGCAGATCAGAGATCAGTCTAGCTGACAAACTGTGGAGCTGTTTCCTCTCTGGCCGACTCCACCCAATGGCACTGTGCCCTGTGCAGCTGCAGCCCCACTGACAGTACAACAGCCCTCACATTCACTCACAGTGTGTTCGTCATAGCCTCTTACCAACAAGAAAAGGGGGTTTGATACTGTGCAAATACCTGAGCTTCATCATTCCCTATGTACAAACTATAGAATCTGTGACTCTTTAAAGATACACAAGATATTCAATGATTTACACATACCCAGTACACTCAGAACACATGTACCAATGTAATGTTCACCAAAAGCTCCAAGTTAAGTAACATATCTGTTTAAATGTGAACCAGTCCATTCACCCTACTAGGTAAACAGTGGTGAATGCTTTCACATCATCTTTTAACATGTAAAACAAAGATAATGTCTTTACTACAAACCTTTGTCTGCTAATTCATTCCATTCAGAACAAATTAAATAAATTCAGGACCATGACAGTTCACAGTAACTGGATTAGTTTTGCAGACTTCAATAAGTTGACAATCCTGTAAAATGCACAAGAGCGTCATGTAAACATCTGTTCCTGCTGACACATGTATTAGTGTCCAGTGATATTTTGTGTCTGCGTCCTTGTTTGAAGAATTAAGAAAGAAAAACACACACAACATTTTGGCCTCCACGCTGACTCATTGTCCCTCAGTGCTCCACTAAACACAACATAGAGCCATAGTAAAACTGGACTGGCTTCCTTTATTATCAGCTCATATCACCCACATCTGTGTCTGGTGACTGGATGACGTCTCTGACAGCATTATTCTCAACAGATACAGGTTTCACATTTCACTGCCAAGAGACACACCACAATGTGCAGTTATGGAGCAGTGATGTACCAACCCCTGCAAGTATACATATATATTTTAATCAATTATGTGCCATTTCATACAGTTAAGAGCCAAATCTGCCAAGATTTTTTACATTTAGAAAATGTCTACTGTTGTTTCCTCACAAAGCAACACATAAAAATGTTAAAATGAGTGATGCAACCTCACAAATGTTAAATAGATATCCTGAAAGATTGTGAACACTAATGAGAAATAGTCGATCCAGTAAAGTTTCAAGTTTATTTCTATTACATCGCAATTTAAAAGCAGACATGTTTTGCACCAAAGTGCTTCACGAAAATAGACATATACTTAAACAGAGGCATAAAGGAACATAAAGCACAGTGGTGGTGGCTGCCATGCAAGGTGCTGACCACCACATCAGGGGCAGTTCTGGGATCAGTATCTAACCCAAGAACACTCTGACCAGTATGCTGACCAGAGGAATCTGACCAGTGACCTCGGGGACATTAAACGTCCTCACATCTACTCACTAGTCCGTCTTTACAGGCCACTTTACTTACACACTGTTCTAACTCTGACTTTACAACTTGTACATTGATCAGTTTATAGAAAACCTGGATAGTAATTGTGCAGTAAGACTCTTAGTGGTGGAGACGTTTCAGTCATGTGACCGTGATGTCGTCTGTTTGTAGCCTAACATTAGTTTCTTACTGCTACACAGTTAATGTAGCTTCATAAATAACACAGTGGTGTTCTTCTGTGAAGATTATCTTGATGAACTATACCTGAAGGTGTCATGACCTTGTTTTTGACACAGAGATTAATTTCTGTAATATTCAGAAATCGCTTTTTGTCGAGGGAACCAGGGCAATGCTAATTACAGGGTTAACCTACAAAAATCATCCCTACACCACACTATACTCTAAATTAGAATTTTCAAAACCTTTTGGAAAACATGAATGTTTCATATTTTACATAAGGCATTTGTTTCCTGACAAAAAAAAGTCTACATTCAGTTTTATGCTTCTTGTGTTGCTGGGAATACAACTCAGGTATGGATGCTGAGTCATTCATTTAAATTGTAAAGGTAGTATAACTGAAATTGAGATTCAAAAATGCCGTAAACGGTTTATAAAATATCTATTCAGCCATCTATCTGTCTACTTTATTATAGCTTGATGGGGGACCTCTGTGGTCAACCAGTGGCTGGTTGCAGCTGGGACGACTACAGCTCGACTTTTATTGTGAAAGGCGCGCTTCCGGCCCCGCCGCAGCCCGCCGTGCTGTGCGCAGACTTGCCGCAGCAGCGATGTCTCATGGCAGATCCGCAGCCAGTCCTGAAAGTAAAACCAGTCGTCAAACTCCCCGCACCTCTGTAGCCGCCGTGTGACTGGAATCTTCCCCAGCGTCGTCGTGAACGTGAGACAACAAGCAGCCGACAGACATGGTGGGAAGCTAACTTTCAGCGATGGGCTCCTTGTGTTGTTCCGTTGCTACAACTTGGCCGAGTCCAGCAGCCGTTCAGCCGACCACACCCTCCCCGCTTCCTCATAGTCCTGCAGCGGGAGCGCGCAGCTCGACTTTGAATCTGTGGGAATAACGGACGCTACTTCCAGCTTCGCTCACGGTTTGGTGGCCGTCAACCTGCCGAGACAAGTGACTTTAACTCGCTAAGAGGACCGACTGGCATGGCTGTGAGCGGCGAGTCCCCACAGAGGATATGCGGGGCCACACAGTCTGTGGTCCCGAGTTAAGCCGCGGAGGAGCGGGAGGGCGGACGGGCGGACGATGCATATGGAGTCGCTGCGACCGGAGCAACTGCTAGCTTCTCACCCAGGGCTGTGTCTGAAGAAGAAGAGGTTGAAAGTGGACTGAGGGGGCTGTGTTGAGGGAAGAGTCGGCTTCTCGGTGGATTTTACTTGGGAGGACTCATGAAATGATGGTGCTGGAGGGAAACACAAGTCTTCCCGCTGTCCAGAAGAGCTGCCCGGGTGGTGCCCTGTTTGTTACCAGCATGAGTACACCAGGCCGGACACACTCATCGGGAACACGTTGGACGAGATCTCGGTGCTGTTTCAGGCTACTTGCTGTGATGCGAGTGGACACAAAATGACATCCTGTTGAACGTAGTTGTAAAAAGGCATCTAACGTCATCAGTAGTACACAGGCAGTTCAGCAGATGTAATTCCAGTTGGGAATGTGGTCCTGATTGCAAAGATAAGGAGATTTTGACATTATTTTTTATAATTCTCAGTCTGCACTTTGCCTTTTAGAAGGCACCTTGGTGGCACTGCAGTTTGTGTGTGATTTTTTAATTTTTCTTTTTTAACTCAACAACCTGTGAATTCTTCTGGGACTACAATGAGAATATTGACTTTTTGGATTATGATGTTCAGGGCATTTAAATTAACTTGTCAAGATAAGAGCCTGTAGCTTATTACACTGATCACGCAGAAATTGTGTTGTCATTGTAAAATCACTAATAACCAAGGCCAATAACTGGGAACATGCCAGATCATAGTTTCGACTTTTATTTTGATATACTTTAGAGACACACACATTGATGATGGGGATGTCATTCAAACACAAGTAAATGCAGTAATTGAGTTTTGCTCTTTCTACATGTTTACATTGAGAATACATGTCCTGTGTATCAGCATATAATGTACAGCTGATTTCCTATACTCTGAAGGAATTTGAAGAAGACTGTTTGGCCAGTTGTTATTTAAACACGTCTGTAAAAACGCAGTGTGCTGAGGCTTCATGGGAATTTAGACATGTCTTGAACAGTACAATGCAGCAGCAGCAGCAGTCAAATATAGATAAGTGAACCCCTCCAGAAGAGCAGTTTGACCCTCTCTCCCCCACCTCCCTCCTTATTATGGCTAGTGGTGGTTCTGGCAAATCAGCTAGCGAGGGATCAACCAGCACACCCACTGGCAGTTTGCAGCAGAGGAAGCGTCTCTCCTCCGTCTGTGACACATGTAAGGGCAAGATGCAGCTGGTGGCCGACCTCCTGCTGCTGTCCAGCGAGACCAGGCCGGTCATGACCTCTGAGGGCGTGGCAGTGGCCGACACCTTCGACCAGTGCCGCGACACGGTCATCGCCAGGACTAAAGAGCTCTCCATTCTCACCCACGACATTCAGAGCCAGCTCAACATGGGCCGCTTCACAGAGGTGGGGGACCGCCTCCTGGAGATGGCAGACTTGGTGGTGTCTTTGACGGAGTGCTCAGCCCACGCTGCTTACTTAGCAGCCGTGGAGACCCCCGGCTCGCAGCCCTGTCTGCCGGGTCTGGTGGACCGCTACAAGGTGACCCGCTGCCGGCACGAAGTGGAGCAGAGCTGCGGCCTCCTCCGAGTCACGCCCTTGCCAGACCTCACTCCACAGCTCCTCCTCGAGCTCTCTCAGAACATCTCCACCAACCTCAAGAATCTGACAGACATCTCGTCACTGGCTAGCGAGAGGTCCAGGGATCGCTTTGCAAAAGAGCAGTTCAAACTGAGCGTCAAGAGCATGAGCACGAGCGGCACAGCCTTCCTGGCGTGTGTCAAAGAGGTGAAAACCCAGCCCAGTGAGCTGACCAGGAACCGCTGCGTCCTCTTCAGTGCTGCTCTGGTCCAGGCTGTCAGCGCCCTGGTCGGGTTCGCCACAGAGCCCCAGTTCCTTGGAAGAGCTGCAAGTATCTCCACTGAAGGGAAGGGGGTACAGACTGCAGTGTTAGGGGGGGCCATGAGTGTGGTTTCAGCCTGTGTCCTCCTCACTCAGGGCCTCAGGGATGTCGCACAGCATCCTGAGAGTAGCTCCAAAATGGCAGACTACCGCGAGCGCCTGCGTAACTCAGCGTGTGCCGTGTCAGACGGCTGCACTCTGCTCACTCAGGCACTCAGAGAACGCTCCTCTCCAAGGACGCTGCCGCCAGTCAACTCTCATTCTGTGAATTAGTTTAGGAAGAGGCGGCACGAGCTCCAGTCGCCTCTGTCCTATCCTGACGTACCAAAGAGACTCACCTGGGTTGTCCCTGTTCATCAGGTGTAGAGTCAGAGTAACATCAGAAGAAGGCTGTCTGTGGGTCTGTTCGTGTGGTTGAAGAGGAGCACTAACACAACCACTGCAGGGTTTAGTGTCGCGCTGGATGTGACGCAGACCTTGTTAGAAACTGACCCGGGCTCAGCTGACAGCCCGCTCTCACCAGCAGACAGCAGCCTTCAAACCTGAAAAGTTTACCTCAGTTTTCAGCTCCGGTGAAAACACCAGCCTTGATGATGGATGTAGCCTCGCTGTGTGAACCTATGGTTGGCTGACATGTGCTTTGTGAGATTGGAAAGAGTGATCTGAGTGTCTCAATGCTTGTTTTTTTTTTTTTTTTTTTCAATGTGTGAATTCTTATTTGGTAAAAGCTGCTGTGAGTGTGTGCCATAGGTTTTACACTATTTACCAGACTTCCCATAGTATTTTAAAGTGTTTTGATCGTGCATGTAATGGAGTATTTATTTCAACTATTAAAAATGTTGTTTCTGATATGCTGTTTTTGGGCTAATGTGCTTTAAATGCCAAATTCATATTTAGTTAAATGATCTATTCATACAAGTGACAAAAACTCATATGTCTGTCAGCTCAGGTGATCTGTCATGCTGATGATCTGGTGACATCTGTCCATGAGAGTCCTGCATCCACCCCCAAAATGGAGGTTAAATTAACTTTGTGGTATTCATAGCATTAAAATATACTTTTAAAACATCATGTTCTAATATGGCACCCTGTATACATGTTCTTTTTAAAGATATAACTAATGATTCAGTAAAAAAATGTTTCCTCTCATGAAAGAGGCTTCTTCAGTTCTAATGAATATTAGAATATAATATTTCTTTTCAATCTTGTGAGGCTAACTTAATCAGACGATATAATCACCTATCAGGACCTCAGGATATCTGTACTTTTCAGGAATATCAGTATCTCTATGTGGTACAACATATTGTCAGCAGTTTTACTCCTTCTTCTGTGAAAAAAACAGCTGAATGACCATTATTTTGATGTGGAGACATGTATCTCAAAACCTCGACTAACGTAACCCAGAACTATCTGCTTGGCTAGAGAGGATTGTAAATATGAACACTTTGTTGTCATTTAATCATTTCAGTTCAAGTGATGATGGTGGAAAGTTCAGTTTCGTTCTGCTGCTAAATGTGTAGAATGAAAGAAATGGTCAAACAGGGACACACGTGTCGCTAAATAACTAGTTTTGTTAATCTTCCAATCTGTTTCTGTTTAGTGACGGCAGGTTGGGGTGCAGCTGATGTTAACAACTTTATGTAATAGGTTAATATAGGTTTTGTGTGTAAAATCACAAGTAAAGTAACTAGTGACCATAGTTGTCACATTAAGGAAGTGGAGTAAAAGTATGACATTAATCTCTGAGTGTAGACTTGTACATTATGAAATATAAAATGCAATTATTTTCATTTTGGGGGTAACCTATACTTAAAGGACAACTTGGGTCGATTTAATCATGCATCTTCATTGCTCAAGCTACCCTTGACTTGCCAGTGCCGCAGACGAGAACACATTTGGTCCAACCATTACAGGGCTCCGTGAACAGAGAGTTAGCATTGACAGCTAACAGCATAGAGTCAGAGCTTTACACTGTGTTTTAAGCTTCTTAACATGCTCCAAATCTCACCCCAAAAGTCATGCAACATCAGCAGACACCTTACAACACAGCACTGCAGCGTGTATGACTCAAAATGAATAAAAAAAGTAGTTAAAACAGTGTGTGCAAGTAGCCACATACCGGTTTGTTGACATCCATGTCCTCCGGTAGTTAGATCAAACTAGTCGAGTCCGTCGAGCGTGTGCTCAACAGGCTTAACAGGCTATTGTAAGGCTCATGGCTCATGACAGGCTGTAACATGCACATGTACATTATAAAAAAAAAAACGAAAATGCTGGAATACGTTTCTGTCTCTGCCAGTGAGGGAGTGAGCACACGCTCGACAGATTGACTAGTTTGGTCTACACGGATGTCAACAAACTGGTATGTGGCTACTTGCACAAACAAACTGTTTCAACTACTTTTTAATTTATTTTGAGTCACACAGGCTACAGTGCTGTGTTGTAAGGTGTCTGCTGATATTTGAGATTTGAGAGATGTGGAGCATGTTAAGAAGCCTAAAACACAGTGTAAAGTTCTGACCCCATGCTGTTAGCTGTCAATGCTAACTCTCGTTCACAGAGCCCTGTAATGGTTGGACCAAATGTGTTCGCATCTTCGGTACTCGCAAGTCAAGGGTAGCTTGAGCAATGAAGCTGCATGATTAAATCGACCGAAGTTCTCCTTTAAATAATTGTAGTTAATTAAGCAATGTAGTCAAATTACAGTTATGTGCTTTAGTGCTACATGCCTCACCTGGACCTGGGCTGAAGTGTTGTTGAGTCCAGACCAGCTCCAGGCAGTTACTCTGTGGCTGACCTGACCTTTGACCTCCCTGTGGAAGAGGAAATATAGATCAGAGTAGTATCACACCCTGCATGATTTTCTCTGTAACTGACTTTTAGATCTGTTTAGTTTGCAGGTTTGTGTTTCAGGTAGTTCTCATCTGCATGTCATCCACTGTATATCAGACATGTTTCAGGCTGAATCAGAATGGCTGTTCAGCAGCATGTGCTCAGTTAGGCTGTGTGGGTTATATTTACAGTCTCAGGTCATGTCAGAGACCTCAGGTTGTGCCAGGCCTTTTTCACAGAGCACATTTTGACATGTCACAGCAGTAACTTGTAGGTGTAAATAATACTGGGATGATGGCTGAACCATGCTGTCTCACTGCGACACCTTCATGGCCGAGACGGGCACTTACATAGAAAAACAAACATTGTTTATGTTTCTTTTCTTCAAACGCTCTTGTGAAAAAGACATCGTGACCTTGAAATTTAAAAATGAAATACTGAAATGCACCAAAATTAATAGTTCAGTATTTTGGAAAATATGCCAACTTGTTTTCTTTACAACAGTGAAAGATCAATATTAGTCTGCCTGTTTCGAACAGCTCTGGAGACAGGGCGTAGTTAGAGACCTCTAAAGCTCACTAATGTGTATCTGCTTTTAAATGTTTAATCTGCACAAAAACAGAAGTGTAAAAATTTGTAGGTGGGGAAGTTCTGTCCTGTAATCTCTGAACAGTTTATCCATGTGCACAGCACTGCAGTACAGTGAACCATCTGGCAGACATACGTTGGGTCTGTGAATGAGACAAAATCCAGGGAAGCAGGTGTGCAGTACTCTTTATCTGAGGTAATAAAGTGAACTGATCACGCATAAATGTCACCACTGTATGGCGTATTCCCCACACAAATGTTAACTTCACCACCTACGATAAAGTGCAGAGCTCTGCTTCCCTAAACTTCTCAAGGTTCATTTATTTGCCAGTCTACAATACAGGGGTTCACAGCTAAATGCATGTCAGGGTAACATAGTCCAGGGAGGTCACACTCATTTTCACCTGGGCCACATCAACATTATGGTGTTGTACACATTAAGTCTTAAATGTAAAAATATATGTAAGCATGTTGCTCTGTTATTAATTACTAAAACTAATTCCTCTAATTTTATTATTCAAGATTCTAGAGGGTTCCTTGTCATTCCAGCCATATACTCAGTACACAGTGCAATGAAATGTTTCCCCAGAAGCTTCAGTGCAAACAAACAACAGCAACATAGAACAACAATACCAAAATACTACAACTGCTTAGTATAGTGCAACAATAGTTGAAAAGTGACTGTGTGTGATCATTATTATTATTGACATGAGGTGCAATAATGCATCAGACAAATACAAAAACAGCGACACAGGACAGCATACAGCAGGTAACAGGTGATGAGATCTGACCCTGAGCGTGGAGGAGTCGTGGGCCTGGAGGAAGAAGCTGTTCTGTAGTCTGGTACTGACGGACCGTATACCACAGTACCCTCTGCCAGATGGAAGGGTGGAGAACAGTCTGTGTGAGGGGTGGGTGGGGTCTTTCACAATGCTGGCCGCCTTATGGATGCGGTGTGTGGTGTAAGTGTCTGAGATGGAGGGGAGAGTGACTCCGATGATGGTTTCAGCCATCCTCACCACTCGCTGCAGGCTCTTGTGGTCCTCAGCCTTCTCAGGAAGTGGAGACACTGCTGGGCTTTCTTCACAATGGAGGCGGTGTTGAGGGACCAGGTAATGTTCTCCACCAGGTGGACACAGAGGAACTTTATGTTCTTCATGATCTCCACCGGGGAGCCGTGGATGATCAGTGGCTCGTGGTCCCTCTGAGTTCTCCAGAGGTCAACAAGCATCTCTTTGGTTTTGTCTATATTCAGGGACAGGTTGTGACTTTGCACCAGGTTATCAGTTGTTCCACCTCCTCTCTGTGTGATGACTCACCGAGCTTTGAGTCATGTAGTGCTGTGCAGTCATGGGTCAGGAGTGTGAACAGCAGTGGACTGAGCTCACAGCCTTGAGGTGGCCCTGTGCGCACTGTGGTGGTGCTGGAGGTGTTGCTCCCGATCGGTCTGTCCTAAGTGTCCTTTTTATCCAGGTGGGTGAGTGCTAGGTGGAGGGTGGTGGTGATGACGTCATCAGTGGAGTTATTGGAACTGAACTGCAGGGGGTCTGGGGGGGCAGAATGTTCTTCATGTGCCTCAGGATCAGCCTCTCAGAGCGCTTCATGATGGTAGGGGTGATGGGGCGGAGGTCGTTGAGGCAGGACACAGGTGACTGTTTGGGCACAGGGACAACTGTGGTGGTTTCAAAGCATGATGGGAAGGTGGCACTGCTCAGAGAGATGTTGAAGACGTCCATGAGAACATCCGCCAGTTGGTCTGCACATCCTTTCAGCACACTCAGGTTGACTCTGTGCAGAGTCTGTCTCACCTCTCGCTTCCACCAAATCGTTTTCTGCTTCAAACCGAGCGCAGAACACGTTCAGCACATCGGGCAGGGAGGCCTGCCTCATAGGTCGCACTCGGAGATCAACACTTCTTGTCTGCCATGATGGCGGCGCACCGAAGATACAGCTGCTAACGTGAGTTGTTCAAAACTTTCTTTTTAGTAAACTCTGTGTACACAATGTTCTCAGTGCTGGTGTTCATGTGTAGAGACCCTGGTGATGCTACCAGCAAAGTTTCATGTTGTGTCGAGACTTCTTACAGAAATACAGATTTTGATGCTATCGTAAACGTGCCTGTAGCACTCCATTGAAAATTAGCTTGCCCGAAAACAAAACCATGGTAAATCTTAAAAGTGCCTCTTTCATCGTAATTATGCTTTTACATGAAGGTTTGACTCATATACATTCACAGATAAAGCCTAGGTTGCATTTTGGCGAGAGTTTCCCTGTAAGTCCCAGAGGTAGACTGTGATGGCAGGCTTGTGGTCCTGCATCGCTCTTCTGCAGTTTAGTGGCCTCTTGAGTGCAGTTTTAGACACGTAATACGATTTAAAGACACATAAACAAAACTGTTTCTGCTCTCGGGGGGTCGCAGCGAACAGATCACACCACAGGCCTTACTGCTGGGATAACAATGCAATTTATCAGGTTAAGAAACCCACATTACTCCATCAATCATAGATCAGACTTTTCAAGTGAATAACAAAGACAAATACAATGAAACACAAGTTATTACATCAACTTTGTTCAAAAAGTTTTTGTCACAGTTGAGCGGGGCAGAACTGTGGTACAACAAATAATTCTGAGCTGCTACAACATGTGGGACATTTTAGAAAAACAAATAGCTGCAGACAGCCTTGCAGAGGACATACTTCCAACTGATGAGAGATGGTTTTGATCACAGTAAACTTATCACTAAACACATATACCTGTAAACACATTGAATACATTGCTATATATTCCAATCAACCTGTTGTCTCCAAAAATGACCACTTCTCTCAGAATATCACACATTTTAATATTACAATGTATTTCTCAACACCTCAGATTATAACATAAGTAAAGGTCCAGTGTCAAGTCTGTCCTGGACAGGTTCATAGTGTTCACTTCCAAGTTGTAAATATGACTGAAACACAGAATTATCTAGTCATTTAAACCCAGTTTAAGTATAGTGTTACACTTTCACAGTGCACAGTGCATATTATAACCCCTCATACAGCCATCTCTGTGAGCCAGCTGCCATCTTACTGTAAGTTGTCTTGTGATTAAAAAACATGTGAATCTTTCCCGTCAGTACCTCTTATCTCAGCTTTGGTCTTGGCCATACACCTCCTGCCCTCTCCAGTTCAACGCAGGTCAAACTCTGGAGGAAAGCTGTCCTAAGGTCTGGGTTGTTGTAATCTCACAGAACCTAAATCCTCTTTTAATGAAATGTATTAGATAGTGATGTCCTCCATGCAGCATTGTAAGATGGATCTGAGCTGAATCCTTTTATAGCACAGGTCAGGTAACCCTGGTATGACTCTGGATAGAGTCTGCCAAGTTTAGCATTCTAGGTGTTGTTAGAGATTGAGTTTGCACACAGTCTTCTCACTGAGAAACCAACTGAACAAATGGCTCTACTCCGGCTGTGAATGATCTTGTTATTTAATGATTAATTCTGCTCAGTTTACTAAATGTGTCTATAGACATGATGGAGGAGATCGGAAAAATGGTAAACTTCCACAGTGGGCCTCCTCCCAATAAGGATACAAGAAAATACATAAAAGTAAAACTAAAATAAGGAATACAACTTACTAGATAACAGCAACCAGTCTGTAATCATACTGCATCAAATCAAACAAAAGGAAAACGGCTTGAATGGGAGAAAAATCGTAATAACAGAGTTAAATGTAATTCATTTCTTTAAAATAAAAGAACCATTTTAATGTTACATTGACTTGAAATAGGGTGAATGTCTCTGTCGCAGCCGCCCTACTTATGGAAGGTGTGACCACATTATTTAGGATGTCTGATAAAATGGAGGATCATATGGATTTAAACAACATTTCTATAAATCAAATCAGATGAAATCATGCCTTAATAAAGAGGTGATTCTGTTATAACCAGCATCCCTTCTGTGTGGTTCAGAGTCATGATGTCCACTTCCAGAGCCTTCAGCATCTGATGGTCCTCCTCAAAAACATCTGTGTAGTTGAGCTTGGATGTGGAAAAATGGTGATGTTCCCTTTGTTTCAGTGTTAAATGAATACTAATGAAATGTTAAACCATCTCGCAACTCTTACCATCTCCTTTATTCAAATGTTATCAGTTATGCAATAACAAGATTGAAAATTCTATACAAATACTAAATTAGTCTGAACTGAGATGAGTCTGCTGTCAATCTCAATGAAAAATGAATTTACAACTAGAACAATAAGACAAAAGTGAAGCTTGAATTGCAGTTAAGTCGTTCCTGCATGCAGTTACTGTATTACAGTGGCAATAATCTAACAATGAAACGGCATCAAACAGTTAACCGCTTGTAATTTCAGCTCTTTAGCCTTTTCGTGGCATGATACAAAGCTGGGAAGGCTCTCAACAGTTCTTGGCCCACAACAGGAAACCTATAGCCGGTGCTATCAGGAGTGGCTTCCTTCACACGACAACATGCTGGAGTCATAATTTCAGGCAAGGTTTCGCCCATTTCCTGCTGCAGGAGGGAAACACTTGCCTATCCTTTTCCCCAGGGCAGCTCCCATCCCCGCAACACTGACGACACCCATCTCTGAGGAGAAGAAGGCTGCCTGTGGACGAGACGAGGCCGGAGGCGTTACTCTGACTGTCATACATGCAGTCATGCTAACCTGGTCTGGGTGCCAGCTGCACTGTAGCTGTGCTGTATTGTAATATTGGTTTTATCTTAAACTCCCAAGTCTAGCACTGCATGAGGTGGCTGTCCTTCCCGTTTGTCATGCAGGATAGCACTAGGTTAGGTTTCCAGGTTGGTTGTAGTAACCTGAGAGGAGCAAACTGATCCCGTGTACATTATTGATGGCTGATTAAATGACAGTGCTAAGGCTCAGACACAGTGAACCTTGCAAACACTTAGAGAGAAAGACAAAATGCAGTGCAAATGCAGTGCATTTAAAGCTGTAATTCTTACCATTACCACCACTAATGGCAGCAGCAGGGGCGTAACCAAGATTTTAGATATACTGAGGCCATGAGTCCCAGCCTCCTAACACACTCTGTGGGGCTGAGATTAAAACATAGTGGCATTTAAATGGCATGAGAAAACACACAACACTCAGATCTGGTGAGAGGTTATATCATGAAACACTTCAGTCTATCTGAAAGATGCTCCTGTAAGTATTTGGCTTTTTTCCTTGTCATGACGAGAGTTTTGCTTCTGAGAGAGGAAGGGAGAGAAAGAAAGAGAGTGCACAGGAAATAAACTGCCCCTCACCTGTTGTGTGTATTCACTGCACGTCTGTGACATATTCTGTACATACAGGCATTAAAACTGTAGTGAAATACTGGCATGATGTCCGTATGACTGTCTGCAGGTCGTTTCCAGGTGGATTTTTGTAGAGAACTGCGTGTGTCTCAGTAGAAACAGGCGAGACTCTGAATCTCTGGATGACGGATCGCAGCGTGTCACTTGACACACTTCACTAACCTGTTGACATGGACACTGAAGGAAAAGGAAACGCTATGCAGCAGCTCTACACATGTATCCAGTGTGTCCAGCCTGTACGCTGAATGGTTTTAGACACTTCTACCTGTCGATGGAATATTAATATGATATGAATAAATGATGATAAGTGATCGTGCACCCGTAGTTTTGGTAGTATGGATGTTTTGGGATCAATCCAGCCAGCCCTAAATAAATCTAGCACGGCATACTTTTAACAGTTGAATCACTGAAAACAGCATGTGATATTCTCTGTGCTCAATTTATGGATGTAAAGAGGATATTCAAAATCACCACTGTCCAGTGCCAACTACTACTAAACTGAAGTAAAAACTTTAATAGTCCAGTTGACTTTTCAGCGAAGCAGGTGCCACCTTAAACATCCTGAAATACATATTTTCACATGAATCAAGAAAAAGCAGACACATGGAACATCAAACATACCTGAGAGACTGATGTGTAACACAGAACAAACTGTAAAGAGATGTGCTGACAGGCTTAATATCTAATTAGGGCCCACTCAGGATCCAGTCAGATGGGTGTCGTGCAGTGATGGGAGGTGATCTCTGCTGTTATTGCAGGTGATGGAACTAAACAGTTGTTCCCCTGCCTTGACATCTGCTCTGTTTTACTGAAAACACCCTCCGTTCACATTCAGCCGCAGAATGTGGAAACTTGGCTGTCTCTCAAGTCCATTTTTAATTCCAGGCCCAGCCCTTCTTTGGCTCCCACCACAGCACATGACTGACCTTTTACCTTAGCCATGTTCAGACCCTGTTTTTGTTTTGGACCTGCCTGCAGGGAAGAGACGGTCGGCTGGATGCTTTCACACCCACACACTGACCTTTGAGCCACAATGTTTCAGGGTCTTTTTTTGGACTTGCAGTCATTGGAGAACTTCCTCCTGATGAACAGTGTACACATTGTTAAGTCAAACCCACTCCCCACACACACACTTCATATCCTGTCCCGACCCGCCCTGCTCACCATTGTCCTCACCCATAAACACAAACACTGACACTGGGCCGTGTCTCAGTCTACCTCTGCACACACAGTTTAGACTTTATGAGCGATCACCTTAGTGATCAGCCCAGAGTGTGTGTCCCTGTGGGATTTCCCTGTGATGTGAACATGGTTAATGTATCCTGCCTCTACCAGGAGGTCATTTGTAACTTCCTCTTGTCTTAAAGCCAGGTGGAGGGTGTGTGATATTACTGCCAATTGGGTATGGAAACAAGATAACAGCAGCTCTTGATAAAAGCTGGTAGCTGCTGCAGTTTTTCCTGCTAGCTGCTTGAACAGCAGCTCACTTCCAGCCAGCCAGGCTATGACGCTGCATCTGCAGGGTGGTTCGTCCTCAGACCTCACCAGGAGGCAGATCATTGTTGATTTGCTCTAATTTGGTTTGTTCGGGCATTTTCCTACTTTGTTGTGCTTCTACTATGGCTTTGCCTTATCCAGACTTATGATGTGGTCTTATACATCACCTTTTACAAAAAGTGACAGTTCTGGATAGTAGGACAGGTCAGCCATCACTGCAAAGTGTCAGTTTGTTGACGAGTTGGGAGTGAGACTCAAAAACCAGCTTTCCTTACAGACAGGTCCTTTCGTTTCTCCAGTCACTACGGACACTTGTGAACACTGAGTCAGGGCCACTTGTGGGTCGCTGACTAATCCAGCCATCATATGGGCTGCTGAGTCTAGGTGAACCCAGGTGTGAATGGTGTTATCTGTCCGGGGAGGGAACTCATTACTGCATTGTAGGTGGATGATAATTAATGTCCTCCTCTGTTCAAAGGAGGTTGTTCCAGTTTGACAGCTTCAAGAAACTGAAACAGGTCCAGCTGTTGTTGTAATTCACCGTCAAATCTCCCAGTGACCATCCAGGAGGACAAAACAAACTGCAGACACCCCATCAGACAGTTAGTCTCAGGTAAAATGATGCTAAAGTGAAGTGAAGTGAAGTGATGTCACTCTGTTTCACATTGCTAGGTTAAAACATTATAGGTTAGGTGGCAGTTATTGTTTTATCTTCTATTATGTACTCTGATATAATATTGTGTGGGTAAATGAAGTAAAAGCGTGGTTTGTAAGAGTTATTCTACCTGTAAAGTATGTAACAATGCTGGTTGGGAATCTAACAGCTCATAGTCGACAGTCTCTGCTGTGTGAGTCAAACGGACCACACCTCAGAGGGAAAACAGGATGAAAAACATCCTCCGTAAACAGCCTGAGAGCAGGAAGCCCTCACTAACACTGCCCACCTCCATCTCTGCGCTGAGTCGGCACAGTCGGCCATATTCAAACAATAACACAGTCCTCTGATTCTTTCTCATCTCAGAACACGTCAGACTGTGTGCAGCATCAGTCTTTGGTAAAGGTTGTTCTCACTTTCTGTTTGCAGACAGAGGATGATGACGGTGTCACCAGTCACCAGTGATCTGTGCTCTTCCAGGTGAACCCCACTGTTGAGCTGGGGCTGTGCAGACCAGGTCAGAAAGTCTTCATGATTTAAAAAATTAAAGAGGAGTCTTTGATTACGGTGCGGGTGACCTACCAACAGCTATGTTTCCAATATCCAGTGTTATCTCCATTGATAAGTAATGGACCCTCACAACACAGGTTGTGTTCACTGGGACTCATCAAGCTGGGAGCTGGTCATCAAACCTAGCTGTGCTGCCCACTACACAATGTCTGAGCCCCACCTTCTCATACTGTTTTACAGATAGCATCTTGCAAATTCGAAGAAGTATTTCCCACTTCATTCCTCAGCATATTAATGGAGACATTTACAAGATACTGTCAGATTTGTTTTTAAAACATTCAGCTAACACTGTATCAACAGGATGTGAAGAAACATCAGCGCTGAGATGTCACAGATGTTTATGAAGCGTGTTGCAGAGATGGCTGCTGAAGTTAGAATGCTAACCAGCTAGTCCCAACTCCTAATATTCATTTGTATAGCAAAAATTGTTCAGCATTAGATTGCCTTGTTAACTCATTGTAAACACACTTCATTCAGACTTGAAGTGAGAGCCGCTGTAAATCACCTCTGTACTGTTCAGTGTCAGCTGCTAAACCAGTTGAGCCCTGTTGGTTGTTAAACATGGACAAAAAGGTAGGTCATCCTTGGACTGTGTCAATACATCCACTCTAACTCAGGACTTTTGAGTCTCTGAGTTAGCATATTTCTGATCTTCTATGTACAAATGGTCCAGTTTGTTCGAGAGTGTGCTGAGTACAAACACCTACAGGACGTGTAGCAAACCAAACCATGACACTATAGTGTCACACGTAACACATGACGTCTTGGCAAACACGTTTTGAAAAACAAACTCTAGTACCACTTTGCTTACTGTAAGTCCCAACACATTCAGGATTACAGTTTTGCTGTAACATACTGGTATGGGGTCTCTCTGAAATGCAAAGTGTGTGTAGGGGGACAAGCAGCAAGTCAGCTGGATGCTCTACACTTACCATATATGTGTGTTTGTTATAGAAAAACTGTTCACAGCAGAGATCTAACTCAGACTGATCATAACTGAGGATTTTGTGTAAATCTCTTGACCATAGTTCAGTTCGTGCTCACTGTATTTTGAGCCCCCTCTGCTGTCTAAATAAGAACTGCGTTTTCCATTTAATCTCCCTTTGCACGCTGGTAGTGTTAGCGATAGAAATTGCGAGCTTTTAGTTTTACTGGACTCTTTGCAGTTCATCCTGTGCCTTTCTCTGTAACTCCCAGACAGAGAGTCCCCCTCAGTTTTGCAAGACAGGTGGACTGGAAAAATTATTATTAAAATCACTCAATTAAAAAAAAAGTTGTGATTCTCCTGCATAACAAATACTTAATTGCAGGTAAAAGTACACAAGTATTATCAGCAAAAACAGACTGAAAGTATCCAAAGTACAAGTATTAGACATAATAAGCCCCATCAGTGTTATATAATTTTATTACTGGACCACTGTCAGTGATGCATGCAGGTAAACAGCACTTCAGTGATATGGCTGGTTTAGTTGTAATGCTCTGTAAATATTTTAGTCAACTGCTATTGTGCAGTTGAGGAATAACCCAGTAAAGCCTAATGTCATCGTCACTACCCAGGTAGAAAAAACAAAACCTACTGTGCAGCACATCTGTCCAAAACACAGGCAGTCACCGCAGAACACTCTGCATTGTTTCTCCAGTGCTGTGAGCGAGCTGTACATACACTGTGCAGTTGAGGAGAGGAGCGGTGGCAGTGGACAACAGTGAAGAAGATGCTGAGTGAGAAAGATGTCATAGCCACGTACGTATCAGGAAGTGTTGAGGAGAAACAGGACTGAGACACAGGAACATGTGGAACTGGGTAAGTGTTCAGTATTTACTTATTATTTAGACATATTACACAAGATTTAACTGAAGTTTAATGAAGCTGATCAGATGTAAGGTCAGCTGAAGAAGGGAGCTAATGTTAGCGCTAGCATCAGGCGGTGCATGCTGTGTGTGGTCCTGTCATACACAGGAAAGGTTTAAAAGGTTACAAACTAAAAAGGGTCATTTCTGTCCCGGGGGATGTCTTTCTTTCTTTCTTTCTTTGTGAAACAACTCAGCAGCATTACCAGAACCCAGGCTTGAATATGACCATATGAAATTATCAGCATTATCAGCATATCTGCCCATTTTATTTGTATTATTGCAGGTTTGTGTAGATGTTGCGAGTTTTAGTTTTGATGCACAGTGAGGATGCTACAAGGGCTATGTTGAATTTGTATGAATTAGTCCAATCTAATGAGCACCTCAGTATGTGGATAAAGACCAGACTGTCACAGTGGTCTCTGAAACTGAAAACTCAGCACACTAACCAGCTGTTATTAAGAGTTCTTCACCTCTGCTACCAGTGGGAACAGTCAACACATCACACTCTCCAATCTTAATCAATTATGGTTAAAATTGATTTTCACCCGTTTAACAAATACATATTTCAAACTGTTTGCACACATTTGAAAATCTCATGTATCTTGAGAGAGAGGGGTTCAAATATTGAACCATCTTGTTTTTAGCTTTTTCTGGCATAATGTCAAGGCTTCTGTATTGATTGCCATAATGTAACCATAAAGACTCAGGATACATGAACCGTGCAGTGAATGTGCTAACAGGGCTTTCCTCACAGTGAGGCCGTCCATATGAGATGGGCATGCACACTCACATCAGTGTACAGATCCAAATGAAGGCGAGAGAGACAGAGGGACTGTGCAGGTCAGAGTTACAGGGAGTCACTGGTGACATCCATGACGTGTGACAAAGTAACTGTATATCAGTGGAGAGAGAACGTGATTATAAGCTCAGTTACATCTTCATCTTTAACAAAAGGTCAGGCCCTGCTGAGCAGAGAGTACTGACCACAGTGTTTCACATCTGAACTGCCCAGTGCAGTGCCTCACTGCTTCATGACTCCTGGGTGTTCAGGGGATTGTGACTTATTTACCAGCTACGTGTTGACCTGCATGGATCATGCTCTGTGGAGGATCAGCTGGACTGAGCCAGAGCTCAGGTGTCACAGAGGTAGCACACCTACCTGTTCTTCAGAGAAGGTCAGCAGGAGTGACTGAGGGTGTTGAGGGTGAGGAGAGTTGATTAATATGAATACATATATGGACAGATACACAAGCAGTGTTCGCACTACAGCAACAACAACAATATTTTCCAGGTATATTTCACATGAACTTATGAGCAGCCCCTCCCCCCTTAGTGTCATATGAACTATTATGGCCTGTTTGTTGTCAACATTGACAGACAAACTCTACATTCATCCTCAAGAGAAGGATGGAAGCACGTTTTGTCATTTCAAGCTTTCAGTTTTACTTCAAAACCATAACCAGGAGCAGACAGACGTGTCAGCAGACAGCAGCTAGTTACTCACTTGACTAGTACTCAGTTCTGTCACTGAGGCAGATGATGTCAGAGACTGAGGGGGCACGGTGCGAGTATCATTTCTTGTTTCAGACTGACGCAGTTGTCATTTTCACACCCAGCACCCATGTGGTGTAAATAGTAAATGAACCTGCGCCCAGCTGTGCTCCCCTGGGTGTGTTGGTGTTGGTGTGAGATGGTCGATTTGTTATCTTGAGGCAGCAGAAAGTGACAGCGCTGTCGACCAACAATAAGCTGGTCTGAGGTCAGCTATTTAAAGGACAGTGTGATGCTCCTACACAGGCGGGTTCACTACATACTTACACTCTGATTTTATGGTTTGAGAAGCTGCTCTCACTTATTTTAGATGTGTCCCTGCTTCATGCTGCTTCACTCTGAACTGTTTTACTGTCTGATTCTGGAGATGTGTAGAAGAACACAGAACAGGCATCAGGTTCTCGTGAAGAACTAACCGACTCTGTCAGCGAGTGAAGAGTTATAAATAATCAGTGCAGGTGAATGTGTGAGCTTCATTGTACAGAGTGATGTGTGTGCAGAGTTTGAAACATGAATGTGAGTGTAAATGTTCTCTGTGCTGAGTGAAATCTGATGTGAAGAGGCAGGCCTGTGACTGTCGAGTTTTCAGCGAACAGGTGTGATGAATAGAATTAATCAGCACATCTTTCATATTTCAGTTCAGCTGTTTTCTTACTCAGACTCACTCTGTATGGTTACATGATGTTGTTAAAGCTGTCAAGGTTCCAGTATAACACTAGACTCCTGACCGGGACTTTACATTGATGCCCTCTGTGACAGATCTGTGTTGGGTGAGGAGAGGACAGAACAGTGTCTCTTTTTCTTCACCTCACTCCCATAAAGAACTGATTATCTTTGTAGAGGTGGAGAGTTTATGGCCACCAGCCACATGATCAGATGTTCATCTTGGATGCCATGAGTGCTGGATGTCTGGACGTATCTGCAGAAGATTGTCAGGGGAGGATGATGCTTTCTGGCTTTTCTGATTCATTTCAGTGGCATGTTCATCCATTGTTTTCACATCCCCTTGTGTCCCCAACACATTTCATGCTGTAAGAATCGTGTCCTCACAAAATCTAAGTCCTCTGCTGGTCAACTGAGGGACATCTCTGTATGAATTCATTGTTGTAGCCTCCTTACCACAGTGACATGGATGAGCCACTAGAGGGAGGCACAATAAAATTCATAGAGATGGAAACTCTGTCCACTGACAGCATCTGCTGTACAAATACTGTAGTATTTCAGTGTCAGCGTCAGGGTCAGTCGTGGTCCTGAAGATGTTTCCCTGCTCCAGCTCTCCTGATTCAAATGATCAGCTCATCATCAAGCTCTGCTGAAGCCTGATGACGAGCTTTTCATCAGAAGTGTTGCAGCAGAGAAACATGTACAACATGCTGGGCAGGCCGAGGACCAGGCTGAAACACCGACAGTGTCTGTGGTGGTGGAAGCCCTGAACGATCACTGATCACTGGCCTGTGAGGAAGGATGCTGCTCTCTGCTCATCATTCAATATGCTGCATGACAGTAAAACAGAGTGCAGGTGGTGAAAGCTTTAGTCTTTGTGGAGTTTAAGCAACTGTGGAATTACAAATAGTGCATCATTTCCTCTCAGCTGCACAGTGACAAAGTATACTGCAAACTGTGTTTGTGATGTAAATCCTGCTTACAGGAAGCTTGTTGTATGTGAAATTAAGTCTGTTTTGATTATTTTATGCAATTACTCTAGAAGTCAGTGTAAATGTCAACAGACAGGAAGGATCTACCAGGTTGGACATGCTGTATGTGTGACATGAAGAGAACACACACAACAGGTGAAGGCAGTTTGTCCTCCGCGCCACCCTCGTTTTCTTCCTCTCCCTCCCTCCCAGAGTGCTCCTCTCCACTAAAACCAGACCAGTTATATTTACTGCCCAGTGCTACAGGTCAAACAACACTGAACCAGGCTGAAAAAAGTAGATTCACACCACACACACACACACACACACACACACACACATAGACACTTAAATGAGGGTGGTGTGTTTATGTGTAAATGGGGAAACAGAGAATCTATTCATCCTCTGCAGCATACAGAATGTACCTACACATACTGTGGGCACACACACACACACACACACACACACACGCACACACACACCCAGAAGCTTGTAAAAGACCAGTGTGTGATGCAAAGTAGGTGTGAGGTCAGGCCCTGTTAAGTGCGGTGTGTTTTTTCTCTCACAGGAAAGGGGCAGTGATTTTGGGGAGCCGTGCCTTACTGAGACTGTTGTGTTCTCCAGACAGACGGGGAGGAAGAGGAGGGAGGAGGAGGAGGACGGTCGAGGAGAAGAGGTACAGGCGTGTTACCCCAGATGAATCACAGAGACGGAGCCATGCTCTGAGCAATACCTCGGTTTTTGACCTGACATTCATCCAGACTTCTGCCCGTCCGTCTGGAGTGAATCCATCCTTGGGATCTTGTGTTTGCACCTTCAGTAGAAGCTGTAGATGCTGGAACGAAGGCAACATGATCGACTACGGTGAGTAAGACTTCCACTCCCATCGCTTAAGAGGATGTTTATCAGTGCAAGTCTATAATAATCTGAACCATGTGTCTCACAGACTGGTATCCAAGTTGACATATGACTAAAGGATTATATGAGAGGAAAGAAAGAGAAAAACATGTTAGTTCTTCGGTCTGTCAGTGAGTCTTGTGTAACTATCAAATTAGTTGCAGAGCAGCAAAGTTAAATGATGCACTTGTTGGCCTGAGGGCTGGATTTGTGTAACAGCCTGTGTGTGCGTGTGTGTGTGCGTGTGTGTGTGTGTACTTACACACAGAGGCTCTTTATGAAAACACAAATTACATAATGTCTGTCCATTTTAAGGCGACCTTTGGAGTACAAATAGCCCCTGAAGCCAGCTGTAGAGGGGCATGGCTTCCTGCTCTCTCCACAGCCTGCATGTAAACAGAGGACCAGGCTTATATACAGCCACATGGCCACGCAGCGCACCAAGCTGACGTTCCACACTGACACCAAAGATGCCAAAGTTGACAATCGTCCTCTTGTGAGAGAATCCAAGATCAGCTGTGTCCTCTTACGGACTTAAATCAAAGTGAATCTCTGAATGTACACATTGTAAAAGCTGAGAATTATTGGTTTGACTTTCTTCAGGTGGCTCTCTTGGCTGTCCTCTGTTGGTCCTGCTTCGTCTCATAGACTAGAAAACCCCAGTGAAAACTCCCAACAACACACACGTTGTTCAGCCGAGTGGCGACCCCGCCCTCTGCCTTCCCTCAATCAGCCTCTGTTAGGCTGGAGTTCCTGTCCCGCTAATGCTAGAGGCAAAGAGTGTGGTTCTGTGAGCGCATGCACACACACACACACACACACACACACACACACACACACACACACACGTACACACACTGTTCACCCTATTCAGCCTCCTAAACACACCTTTCAACATGACCTGCCCGACTCACTCCCCTCCTCCCTTTTTTCCTCTCCGTTTTCCTACTGAACAGAGTGACTGCTGTGCTTACATCAGTAGAGCTGAGTGTGTCAGAGGAAAGTTGGACTCTGGACTTCAGCTAACATCACAGGAGGCAGTCAACATCTTCAAGGCTCAGAAACAAGTGCTTTTTATGAGGCTGTGCCTAAACTGTGCAAACAAACCAACATTAAGTTAATTCAGACAGATTTGTCACTATCAAAGTGCTGCAGAATTTAAAAAAAAAATGTAATTCAAAACATTTTTGTCTAAATATTTTTGTCTCAGCCACGATAAGTCACAAGCTAAACTCAAACTGTGATGACAAGAGAGTAAGCAGAGGTTCAGTTACTGCTAACACTGGCAGGAAGTGAATGCAGTAAAAACAGTGAGCTGAATGCAACAAGCCTGTGCTACTTTAATGTCATATTATGGAACTCAGAATGTCTGATATTTTCTTTTTTGTGAATAATTATCTACACAGCACAAACTGTGTCAGGAACAAACATGAACAGCAAAGCACAAAAACAGAATCCAAGTTAAGTCATTAAAATAAAAACAATCAGATTAGTTGGCAGTCACATATCGTAACCAGAATACAAGTTCAAATGAAACAGCAATAAGTAATAAAAACACTGGTAAAGCGAGTGGAGTGTTGAGCCTTCTCAGAGCACAGCCCTCTGCTGAACAGCATCAGTCTGCTGGCTTGTGCCTGGAGAAAGGCTGCTAAAGGTCAGAAATGATACGTTTTCTCTTCAGCGACTGAATTGCTCTATTGCAAATATCTCCCAGACTTCAGTACATTTCTAACTGTGTGCAGTTTCTCCCCACAGATGCCTGCTTGGATATAGATGCACAGTATGTGCTGAATATGCTCAGCTGCAGTGTAGGAGCACAAGCAGGTCCTTCAGCTGCAGGTGTGACACGGCTTTTTCTAAATGCACCTTGGCATTTATATTTACCAAGAGCTCAGAATGAATATGATGCTTCAGTAGTTAGTAGCTAAGATTCATTTCCATACTGCTGTAAGTGTTCCCACTGTGCTGGCATACATCCAGCTGCAGAGTGTATAAGCGTATGAAAAGAGAGGAGATATGGAGTCTGTGGGGCTTGCAGGCCTCCAGCATAGAGATCCATGTCTCTGTTTCCTGTCTATCTGGCCAACACAACAAGCAGACTAATGCTCCATAATTGCTAACACATTTCCAGGATCAGATTCACCAGAAAAGAAAGCCTGTCTTCCACACATTCACCACATGTTCCTTTCTCTTTTTCAGGAGGGATATTCAGATATTAATCTGTTTAAATCAAAAGAACTGAAGAGATGGACAGACATTTTAACACATTCATCTTATTGAAAGAGTCCAAATGTATGTGATTCATTCATCCAAATATAGTTTTGAATGTCTCACATTTACTTACTTATTTTAATTTTCAGTTGCTGAGACTGAGAGTTGTGACTCCACCTCACTCCCTTTATACAGTGTTCACTGTTTGAAGAGGGCTGTTATATTCCACCTGCATGCTGTAATATTCACAGCACAGAGAGACATTTGTCAGCATGAGCTGCCACATCTCTGCAACACAGCAGCAGCCAGCGAGCACTCGGGTCTGACTGCAAGAGATCACTTTCTCTGCCTTATCCAAAGTCTTGTGAGAAGATTGAGGTTAACATGGAGATGTGCTGTTTGTTTTCTTCTGGAGAGTGAAATGAGAAGACATCCCGCTCTTATGTGTGTGTATGTTCAGTATGCAGCTGGAGCCTGGTGATGCTTAGCTTAGCTTAGCATAAGAAACACAGAGAAACAGCTAGCCTGGCAGTCAGGCTCTGTGTGACTGAGGTTTGGGAGGGAGGGTAGCAAGATAATGATGTCAGACCAGAGGCCTTATGGGCTTCAGTTAAAGAGCATCTGCACATGGTTTCCTAAGTGTTCATGGTAAATGTGAGAAGCCATCTTCACCAGCATGTATAATGCATTTGAGGGTCATCCGACAGGGCTCTCTGGAGTGTGAGGCGTTGAAGAGTACAGACCAGCATTAACTCAGTGATGGGACCAGTCCGACATCGCTAACACCATTATCTGTTCTCTGCACACTATGTGTCCATTAGAAGAGAAAGTGAGCTCAGTGTGAACCTCGAGCCTCTTCAGATGCCGTTTGTCAGTGTTCCATTCCAGACTTTGCATGTCACCGTGTGTGTGTTTGTGTGTGTTTGTGTGTGTAGTATGTTTCTCTCGGCAGCAGTCTGATTAAGCAGCAGCATGTGGACTGAGGAAAAATTTTTCAAAGCAGGGAAAGAAAAGCGCTTTTATCTCTGCTTGCCTCCACAATTGCCTCAGCAGTTTCTCGGAGCACTTACACACTCGGATGCAGTCTGACTGTCCTAACTGAATTTTCTAATTGCCCTCCAGAGCGTCCCTCTCCATTAGGCTTCGGGCCGGCTGGGAGGAGTGTGTTGGTTCCTGAGATCCCGCTGCACACACATACGCACATGCTGACTGCCATGCCTCAGAGATACTCCCACCAGAGGAGGAAAGCCAGCACAGCGGCTGCTAGGAGGATGGAGAGGAGACGCAGGGATCAGGGGAAAAGCAGCAACAGCAACCCAACCAGCAGCCACAATCACCGCTCCAAGAAGCTGGCCATGCTCTCCAGGTACAAGCGCCACTCGAAGGCTTACAACTAGAGCTGTACGGGGAGCTCAAGGCACATAAAGTTGGGTTTCATTAGCATCAAACCTTCTCTACAAACTCATGTCAATCTGGTTATGTAATTTCATAGACTAAAATAGACACATTTAGTCTTTTTTTTATCAACATTACTTTCACTGTAATGTAATGTAATTTTGAATGTCTGAAACTGATTTTGTCCAGGTCCCTGATCCTGTGTCACTCTAAGACTAATGATGACTGTCCAGAAGAGAGGCATGCTGGGAAAGTGTCAGACGGGTGCAGGACATGGAGTCCAGGCTGGACAACAGACGTGACCGCTGGGGATCAAACACAGTACAGAGACACAGACAGCAAGCACTGGAGGACGAGCCAGCAGTCAATCCTGGAGAAAAGAGGGGGCAGTGAGGCAGATAACCTGGAGCATCATTCCACCACACTCAGGGAGAGTAAAAGGAGC
Source organism: Acanthopagrus latus (assembly GCF_904848185.1). Taxonomy (NCBI): domain Eukaryota; kingdom Metazoa; phylum Chordata; class Actinopteri; order Spariformes; family Sparidae; genus Acanthopagrus; species Acanthopagrus latus. Next base: position 141,967 of record NC_051042.1, on the reverse strand, counting down.
ATGAGGAGGTCCTTCAGCATCAAGGTACGACTGCAGCAGTAACCCATAAACCTGATCCTTGGCATATAGAAATGACAGACGCAACGTCTTTGACAGATGTTCACCTTTCTGGTTACAGTTTGGTCTCTGTAGGAGCATTGCTCTGGAGATGACAATAACAGTGGATTAGTTGGTCCGCCACCTTTGTCCTGCCTGAAATATTACAAAAAATGTGTTTCAGCCTTGTGCATACATTCATGGTCCCCACCAGACCAGCTCTGTCGACTGTGGTGATCCCTTCCCTCCGCGAGCTCCACCAGCAGCTTGGTGATCGTTGTTACCAGACAGTGACACTGAGCTGCGCCTGATGCATTATGTGATATTTCTCTTGACATTGTCAACAAAGCTGCTGGAAGTCTTTGAACAACTTGACAGCGTGATAATCAAAGTGTAAATCAGACGTCGGGAGTAGTCGATGTTGAATTTGATTGAATGTTGTTTTCAGATTAAGAGGTCATGTTTGCGTGAACCTGCTGTACCATCCATCCCACTGGTGTGAAAGCAGCATTACTTACAGTTACATTGCTTAATGATGATGTCATAAAAACACCTGAGACAAGAGAGTTTTCCTCAGAGACTTGTCCCATTCAGCCTCTGGTTAGTTGGTGTCCATTGCTTTCATGCGATGAAAGTCTGCCGGCCTTGTGGTCCTGATCACAGGACTCTCTGCTAAATACACTGTGAGTACACCATGTTTTTCAACAGGAAGTTCGACTGATAGATGCTTTCTTTCCAACTAAGACACTTTCAGGGGTCTGGTAGTCCGCTGGACAGCAAGATATGTTACAATATGTTCCTAAATAGTCCGTCCAAATCTAATCACTGAAAACAGAGTCAGACAGGTCGTAGAGAGCCAGTGTTATTCATAATGACAAGCCAATGAGGCATTTCTCTGTAACTCACTAAACAGTGAGTGACCTGGGTTTGACAGCATGGATGAGATCCAAAACATTTTTTTTTTGACACAGTGATACGTTTGATTTATATTTCTTTGAACGAACGAGTGAGAACAAGTTTAGCACTTCGTAATCACGAGGCATTCGCTGTCAGTGTGTCGCAGCCTTCAGCTACAGTCATTTGACTGACTGCAGCTGATACAGGAATGAATTGTCGTGTTCGTTTTATAGTAATAATAAGTCACATGTGCTGACACGTGCTGAACGTGCTCATGACAGCACACATGGCTCCTGCATCCTCCCTGTAAGGGAAACATGCAGCCTGTGGTCAGATTCATGACTGACACACAGAAAACTGATGTGTTCAACAACTGGACATGACTGTTTACTGTTAGTACATCCCAAGCCTGAACATGGTGTCATCATACTGATCACACTGTGTTATACACTGTGGGGAATGCTTCTTGTCTACATGTAATGATAATCACATGCCCTGCATTAGTGTGTTGGTAGACTGAGAGCTGCGTCGGCCTGAATGTCAAACATCCAGACAAAGACGGGCTTGTTGTGCTGTTCTGTCTCTGCTGCTCGGCTTCAATCTGCTGATATCAGACTCCAGTAGACTGTGGGTCACCTCACATACATGAGTGATCCACACTGCACAGCACTAACACTACCATGTCTGATACTGACAATGGACAATACTGAGTTTACTCTAACATTTAACTCTCGACTAATGAGCAACATGATCAGTGAGGTTTGTTTCCAGTAGATGTTACACATGTATGATACACACTTCTGAACTGGTCTCGTCTGATCCACCCTGAAACAATCACACGTGACATTTCATGTCTCTGACTCACCTCTTTGTTTGTAAAGTTAGTCATTTACAGATTAGACATGATATAAATATAATAAATGAAAATGAAGCAACTCCCTCCTACTTAATACAGGTAATGCTGTTACAGTTTATAATGCTCTCATGATTATAACCTCTGTGACATGCTGACATGTTTACATTACTTTTACCATGCTAACTGCTTAATCTAATCTTAGCATGCTAACATTTGCTAATTAACACAAAATACAAAGCATAACTGTGGCTGGTGGGCAGAGCCACATGGGGAGGAAAGAAATAAAATCAATTATAATCAAAAATAATAATAATAATGATATATATATTTTTTTTACCAGTGCCAGTGAAATATTATATAAGCCCACAGCAACATAACATCATAGCAAAGACTACTAAAAAATAATGGAGAGGCCTTTTTTCTGGGTTCTGGCTCAGTGCACAGTACCTGTCCTCTGTGAGGGGGGCGGGTCGAGAGGTGAGCTGCCTGAATCTGACTGGACCGAGACCCCAAGACCAGGGGAGATTTACTGATACCGTAGCAGAATTACAAGGTCCAAAAGACTGAAACCATCCGGTACCCAGTGAAGGAAAAGAAGGAACGGAGGGGAAGACGTGAAGAAGATACAGGTACAGTTGAATGAATCTCATCACATTTTCATTTTTAGTCTATATTACTCTTATATATAGCACACATCAAGCATGTGTTTTTGTATTAAAATGTAACATGCAGTGGTCACATATTCCTCTCTTCTCTCTTCAGATGCACTTTAACTTTCAAACATATTTCACCACCACCAGCTCAGTGACACAGCATCAGGTGCTGCTGTCCCTCTACCTCAGCACAGCAGACTGACACAGCATCAGGTGCTGCTGTCCCTCTACCTCAGCACAGCAGACTGACACAGCATCAGGTGCTGCTGTCCCTCTACCTCAGCACAGCAGACTGACACAGCATCAGGACTAAAGGCACCAGTAGACCTGCTGACTGAGCATCTCTTCTAACTGACAAAGTGAGATGAGAGTTAGTTCACAGAGGACCAGTTCAAATAACAGCAGTCACACATTTCCCCAAAACAAAGATGGGAGAGTGTCAACATGACTTTTGTCACAGAGTCTTGCAGAAATGATAGCTTGCACTGCTTCTGCTGCTAAATGTTTTCTCCAACAGAATACAAACTAAATAAAGAAGGACTAAAGGACTGGAGACATGCAGGCCACTTGCTGAAGGTTCATGAGGATAGATAGCAGCACAATACCCACATGGCAACATGGAAGGAGCTGGAGGTCATTTTGCAAAGCAGCTGACAGTAGATAAGTGAGAGATGGCACTCTGAGGCTGAGAGATAATATGTTTGAGTAATGCCTTATTTATATTGTATTTTTATCACTTGTTTCTTTCTTCAGTTTTTATTTGATGTGATATTTTTGACTTGAAATAAATAAAATCTTGAATTCGTACATGCAGTCTCTGTGAGTGTATGAACATTGATTGTGAAACTGACTGCGATGCAAGAGGGCGCCGGCTAACATCTCGCCTAGCACACCTCATTGCTCGGGGCCGGCACTGATTCCTACCTCGTGTTTAAATATAGGCCTTGTGCTCCAACAAGCGTTCAGCTGTCCTCATGGACAAAGACACGTTGGTCAGGACCGGCACTGCTGTGGGAATGTTACAGGAACAGCTTTCTGTGAAGTATTTTTTGCAAGTTTTTTTTTTTTAAATCATCCATTTTTTTTATGACCTGATGATGGTGATTCAACATCTTGAGGTTAAGACACAATACTGAACCAACTTCTAGTTTTTGATATGTTTCAGTAAAGTGATGCACTGACCAACAGAGCTCTTTCAGCACCGAAACAAGGCTTCATGAATTTAACCATCATCAAAAGAGATTTCATGTCAATCACAGTGAAGACTCAGCTGGCTGCAGTCTTATCTCATGGACTCAAGCCTGTGCTGCTCAACAAACCTGGCCAAGGTTGAGCTCAACAGTAATTTGATGGAGCAGATTTTCCTGTGGGAGTGATTCATGCCAGGTTGAACATCAGTCACTGTTAATCACCTTCCAGACAGAAACAATATCATAACCATGTCCTTTTGGTGTACATGTTGAGTCTAAACCTGTTAGAGTCAAACAGAGGTTTAGGAATGAAGTACATGTCAATAAAGTTGTCATAATCAAAATACTAACAATAACCCATTCAGAGTATTATCACGCTCATCAGCTGTTGGATTATGTGTTTGAGTGTGATACAGGAGATACCTCAGTACAGACCAAAAGAGCACAACCATTCTCTGTCTGTGTTACATTTTATTTAATAATCTGGTCACATATGTCTTCAGGGAAACTGAGACATAAATGACATGACCTCCAAACACAGTTGGCCAGTTCACACACCTATAAACCTTACTGCTGTTTTCTCTCTCCTCGCCTGTCACCTCGTTCAGCCAGATGGTTGATATGCTCATAAAGCTTTCTTTCTACCCCCAAGTATAGAGGCTCTCTTATGCTCGTTCACTCTGTGTGTGTGTGTGTGTGTGTGTGTCTATAGGAGAGTAGTATCTGGAGGATGTGTGTAGCCACAGCGCCTGCTGAGGACGTGTGTGGACCACAAAAGGCTGATAACAGCGTCCAGACAGAGGACAAAGAAGCTAATGTGGAGCCAGGAAGGAATGGAGGGAACGTTCACAGGTAGTGAAACAGTACCAGCTCTAAGTGCTTGAAGAAAGGTGAAATAAAAATACATGAAATTAACGTAGTCATCACGTGCTACTCATTGATGAGAGTTTCAGCACGTCCACTCCAATGAAGCCTTGCTTTTTGGTGTCACAGCTGCATATTGTCTAATCTGGTAAACTGATTGTCTTGTGATGACACATTCAGCTTTAACACACAGCAGTCTGTGATTATCTACCATGGTCATGGAGATTCTGATTGGCTGCAGGGTATATATTATATATGTTATGTACAATTATAATAATATTTTATGAAATTAAGTTTCAAATATGTAAGGATCCCAAATGCCAACAAAATAATTTGGAGAATGATGGAAGGTGGCCCTGGTGAAAAGCACGAGATCCAGATCATGCATCATGTTTTGGTAATCACACTGCTCAGTGAGGAACAGAATCAGCCTGAAAAAAGAGCTTAAAAAAAGAGTTGATGTTGTGTTTGTCTGATTTCATGGCCAGCTGATACTCACTGGTAGTCAATACCGCTCGAGTCATTTCCTCCCAGTTTGAGGTTGGGTAGCTTGCAATGATAATGCATTGTAAAGTTGAACTGTCAGTCAGTGGAATAACCCAAAACTGGTGGCAGGAATTTATGTTTGACTGTAAATTTACCCACCTTATGAATGTTGCTCTGTATCAGTACTACAGGTCCAGAGTTCTGCAGGATACCTGTAATGATATGCTGATACTTAGTGTGAAACTTCTGGCACATCCATCTAACTCTACTAATATAATGTATTTTTCAATGAGTCATGCAGGTTGTGGTTTCTCAGCTGTCTCTGTGTGTTTTTCTTCAGAGGCTGCAGCTTCCTGAGCCCAGACAAGCTGGCACCCTTTAACGGACAGATTCTAAACGGCAGTGCTCGGATGGCGGGGGAGGTAACACGAAGCATTCACATTACAGCCTATAGTGAGGAGACAGAGGTGGACACGTGAAGCTGACTCGTGTGTCACTCTGGTCCTGCTTTTCATAACAACAACAAAAAAAATAGTTTCTACAATGACAACTCATCTGCAGATACAGTACTGTGTGCACATCTGGGCGGCTTGTATAATTTGTTACGGGTTGCACTGATGTGTCTTGAACTTCACTGTGTCTTATTGCAGCCTCTACACCTTCATACCAGGGTGTACCATAGTTTTATGGCACATCATCTTCAATACGTATTGTTCACTCTATTCTTAGCAATATGTTGTATTATGAAAAAAATAAACATAAGGCTTTAAAAGGTCAATAATGTGTTAAAAGCCTGACTGCTGGACTTTGAGCAAGTCAGGGGTATTTAAAAATATACAATTATTTATACACATGATTAGAAAGAAGAGAGGTCATACATGCATGAATACATTTCCTGAGTACTCATCCTTATGATACACCCATTTACATTTTACATATCAAATATGTAGATAAAAAACAGTTAAAGATAAAGTCCTTAACTAGCAGATGTGTGCCCTGCATGGCTCAACAGTCCAAGTGTTGAGTCTCCTCTCTGTTTCTGAGTGGGCATGGTGTGTTTTCTATGCAGCAATCACATTCCAGGTCCTCCCACAAAAACTGACAAACAAGGCTCTTTGTAATCCGGTCAGAAATGTAATGCACAGAAAGGAATTTAGAGAATTTGAGTTTGGTCAACACAAAAGAGGAATGTGAGAGGGAAATTCATTAATTTTATATAATCTGTCGGCTTCACAATGCTGGTGGAATTTCTGGAAAAACATGGAGGAGGATATTCCAGACAGGGACCGTCCTGAAATGTGATACACTCTGACATCATCGACAAAGCAGAGCACGCTTTGGGAAGCTCATCAGCTGGTCATGGAAATCCAGGGAAGTGTTATGTAATTGTTCATCCAGTTCCAGGTAAAATCTTAAAAATGGCAAACGTTATTGTGAGAAAACTCATTCTCAGTTCATATATCCAGAGACTCTTACCTTTACACAGGGAACTGCATCACCAGGAATGAGCAGCACATGCTGGATGTGTGGATGTGTCAGCGTGAGCACAGGAGTTCATACTGAACCACCATGGTGTGTTTTCATTGCTCCCTAGCAGCCACAGAGGCAGAGTTTGAGTGTTTTTTTCAGGTATTTGTATTTCTGTAGCTGTGGTCGCTTTCCTGCTGGGCGGTATAACACCCTGTCATCATGCCAAGTCTATTTGAGTCACTTTTAAGAGGCTGTGGAAACCTGAACAGCAGAATGAAGTAAAGATGGAGAAAAGGAGCAGTAGGAAAGAATGTTTAACATGTGACGTCTGGGCTCAGCTGATTCTGTTTTCAACACTGTGTCTGTTTCAGTCTCCTTTTTTTTTCATAAGTGCTCCTTCAGCCAGAAAACGCCCCTTTACTGTGGTTTCAAAGACTAGTTGATGATAATAAAGAGAATGAACCATGTTTTCATCAGACGCAGGGCTGAAAAGTTGAGGATTGGACTTAAAGGAGAATTCCAGTATTTTGATCTTGGCCCTTCATCTACATAAATTGATAGACAAAAAGTCTTTGGAAATGTTAGTAAACTGCCTCAGCCAGCAGCCATGACACTGGCAACAACAGGGAATGGGAAGCAGTAGTCATCATCACTGACAACCTGTCTCATCTGTCAATCATTCATCATCAGAAAGGTATAAAGTACATACAAAAGACAAATACCCATACCAAGACAAACTCTCAGTACTCATCTTAGAGGTAAAAGAGCAATATATTAATGTAATACTTAACATTTCAGCATTTAAACTTCTAAATATGACCAGATCCAAAATGTTTCCAACAATATTCAAACCAGTCAAATCTATACTTTTACTCAAGGTGACGGTGCGTTTCATTGGTCGCCTGTCACTCTTACTTCCAGGAAGTTAGTGAGGGAGGAAACTGACTTAACGTAACATGAACAAGAATCTGAAACATCTCGTCAGCGAGCGTTTCTGCCTGAGTCACACAGTTTGATTTTCATCAGCAGCAGTGAAAACAACAACTCCCATGATCCCATGCTACTTATATGGCTCTTGTTTTTGATAGACAATCTTCTGCCGTTTAGCACAGAAATTACATACAGTGCATTTAACGACAATGATGGCGTAGGTTCTCAGATGTTATGCTAACATAATGAAGTGTTCACAGTGCCATTATAACACCAGTAGTAGGTGGTTAGTAGTTACCAGGGGCCTCCAGCAGGGGGTTCAGCTGTTGAGCTATGTTGTGGAAAGGGCTTAATCCTTTCAGTCCTTATACACATGATCTGAGGAAAATTTGTGTCCCTCATCTTTTTTTAAAACACTCCCTTTCCATGTGAGCTCAGCAGTTGTATGCTCCCCTCCTGGAGCCTCCTGGTAACTACAGTTACCATCATAACCATTAACTAGGATGAGGACCATGAGAGGCTCACATATCAGCATGAGGCTGTGAAATGATCCTGGTCAGTCCGACTTGCTGATAATACACAATATTCCACCCGCACTGATGGCAGATTAACACCAATCATAACACATTCCCTGCCAGAAACAAATACATCTGTAATGTTTGTAATGTTATACAACCTGCTAACATACAATAGCTATAGTTTGTGTTAAGAGTGCACAGAGTAATTACAACTGCCCTGACAGAAACACATGAATGCTTCGGTCCTATTATTCGGTAGTGGTGCACCTCAGCCTCTCGTGGGCACAGTGATGATCTCAAAAACAAATGCAAAACAGAAATTTAACAAAAATACAGATAAAATCTTGTGGTTTCACAAATTAGGGAACTTGGAGAGATCATTCTAGCAGAAGTTATTTTCTACCAGTTTCCAAATCCTGAACACAGGCGAGAAAACAGCTTTAATAAGACTTAGAAATGGACCACCAGAGAAAAAAGGCTTCACTTGCCCCTCAGGGCAGGTAAGGCAGAAGTGAGGTCTAAATGTATATACCGCCATTGGTGTGCCTCATGTTGGGCTGCAGTTGAGTGTTTCTTATGCTGGTGTGTTGTGTACTTCAGGACTTCTCCACATGTGAAGACAATCTCCATTCACACAGTCTGACAACAGGCCCACAGCATCCAGCTCTCACACCTGATCATCTGTCACTGCCTGGATACACAGACGAGGAGCTCATGGCCAACAACAACCATCTGAAGGTAAACTAATACTTCTGCCAAGCAACTTTTTTTTTCAAGGGAATCCCTGTTCCCCCTACATAAATGTGTGTCCATGTGTGTGTGTGTGTGTGTGTGTGTGTGTGTGTGTGTGTGTAGTTACCCATCCCAGAGGTAAACGAGGAGAGATGCTGGGAAATGGAGAAGACAGAGCAGAGCCCACCAGGACAGGTGGCCAGCAACTGGACCCGCTCCAGTTCAACCAGTGTGTATCTTACAGCTATCACTCACTTACATTACCAGTCATCTGGCCTCCATCAAGAGCAGTGAGCACCATTAGATCTACTGCGTTTCATTTAGCATGTACAATACACAAATCAGATTCGAGCAGAGAGCTGCACACAGCAGGATGCTGCTGCTGTGTGCAGATAAAGCTTTCAGAGTGCATGGTAATAACACATGTTGCAAGGAGAGAGACGGGGGATGGGAAAGTGTTTCTAATATGTTTATTGTCTTCAGGGAGGTGTGAAGCCAGGGAGCAAATCCTTTTAGCACTGGGAAGCCACACTGCTTCTGGGAAATGTGGTCCTAATTGTGAGAAGTGCTGCGCTCAACCGTCCACTGGTGTGAGATGCAAGTGGACCGATTTCAGATAATAATGTTTGTTTGTAATGATCCAGAGTACCACAGCTCGTTTGACTAAGACTTTATATCCACAGTTATCATTTAATAGAGTCCAGATTGAGTCCAGTTTAAGATTGAGATTATAGAGCCTGGGAGAGATTAAAGATCCTGGGAGAGACTATAGAGCCTGGGAGAGATTATAGATCCTGGGAGAGATTATAGATCCTGGGAGAGATAATAGAGCCTGGGAGAGATTATAGATCCTGGGAGAGATTATAGATCCTGGGAGAGATTATAGATCCTGGGAGCGATTATAGATCCTGGGAGAGATTATAGATCCTGGGAGAGATTAAAGATCCTGGGAGAGATTATAGATCCTGGGAGAGATTAAAGATCCTGGGAGAGATTATAGATCCTGGGAGAGATAATAGAGCCTGGGAGTGATTATAGAGCCTGGGAGAGATTATAGATCCTGGGAGAGATTATAGATCCTGGGAGCGATTATAGATCCTGGGAGAGATTAAAGATCCTGGGAGAGATTATAGAGCCTGGGAGAGATTATAGATCCTGGGAGAGATTATAGATCCTGGGAGAGATTATAGATCCTGGGAGAGATTAAAGATCCTGGGAGAGATTATAGAGCCTGGGAGAGATTAAAGATCCTGGGAGAGATTATAGAGCCTGGGAGAGATTAAAGATCCTGGGAGAGATTATAGAGCCTGGGAGAGATTATAGATCCTGGGAGAGATTATAGATCCTGGGAGAGATGATAGAGCCTGGGAGAGATTAAAGATCCTGGGAGAGATAATAGAGCCTGGGAGAGATTATACAGCCTGGGAAAGATAATAGAGCCTGGGAGAGATTATAGATCCTGGGAGAGATTATAGAGCCTGGGAGAGATTAAAGGTCCTGGGAGAGATAATAGAGCCTGGGAGAGATTATAGATCCTGGGAGAGATTATAGAGCCTGGGAGAGATTAAAGGTCCTGGGAGAGATAATAGAGCCTGGGAGAGATTATAGATCCTGGGAGAGATTATAGAGGATCAGTTTACAATATGCTGCAGTTTTAGCACCTGTGCCGAGCTGCTGGACCAAACTAATGTTATTATTAAAAGTTAGATATACTAATAGTAATAAATCAAACAAAACTGATGATATGAAATGTACCACTAATCTGAGTGAACAGATTACTGCTAGTAACATTTGAAGTGATACAGCTCAAGGCTGCAGCGTTACATTGTAGCACGGTGTAGCTGGATCCTCTGTGTGTATAATTAGACAGAGAAACAGAGATGTTGAATTAAACTCGGCCCATTTAGTTTAGAAGAGTTGAATGAAAGCAAAGTACAGACAGGACTTTTACACTCCCTGTGTGTGTGTGTGTGTGTGTGTGTGTGTGTGTGTGTGTGTGTGTGTGTGTGTGTAACCAGGTGTTCATCCTTATTGGATTGGGGATCTGGACAGCATCATCATGAAGACCCCAGAGCTGTACACAAATCATCCTCACGGGCCTGGTGGTTTATATGGAAACAGGAAGTCTCTGTCCCAGCAGCTGGAGTTTCCCCACACCGCCACACAGGTATGTTGTTTAGCTGACACTCCAAACAGAACAAACATCGAGGATCACACGATCACAGTGATCACCAGAGCCGGCTGATAAATCAAACTCTCACCAAAGTCACTAGGAAGAGCAAAAAGTTATTGTTTCGATGAGAAATCTCATAACTGATGCTGTAGCCGCAGCTACGCTAACTTCTTTAGCAGCAGCCATTGCAATTTCGCCTATCTTGCTTCCTGTCAAAGTTAAAATCCAGTACCTGCCAAAACACACACCTGTACCTGCCAAAACACACCTGTAGCTGCCAAAACACACACCTGTACCTGCCAAAACACACCTGTAGCTGCCAAAACACACACCTGTAGCTGCCATGAATGGTTGATGGATGTGTGAGCTCATGTGGTCTCATGAATCCAGCTTCCTGACAAGGTGAGCTCAGGACTGTCCAGCAGTCAAAGACAAACACCGTGTGACAGTTTACAGGTGCTTTATCAAGTAAAGTTAAAACTTCCTAACTTCCTTTAATCCAGTGGTCCCCAACCTTTTTTGCATCACAGACCAGTTTCATGTAACACATAATTTTTGCTTGATTACTTGGGAATAAAATACAATTATACAACAAAGTGCATAAACACTCAGAGTGTGTTCCTTTCTCCAGTCTACTCTGTAACTTACTAAGATAACATACTGTAAGGCCACTGTCATTTGCAGTCTCCAGCAGTTGTCCACTCACCGTCCCCACAGCTACAGTTCAGCCACTTTATCAGCCAACTCGAATACAGTTGTCCATCTCCCTCTTCTTCCTTCTCATCATAATTCCTTTTTTCTCTGCAAAGTAGCTCTCCGAAGACATTTTTTCCCACTAATCTCATCCAGCTTGAAGGGTTATTTTTAGGGTATACCGTGACTGAAACAGGTACATGCCAAGTGCACCAAGAGGAACAGACAGATGTTGTTAAAAGAGAATCCGTTTTTCAAAATAAAACAACATTCCAAGTATGATCATCTATATAATGGAAATAAAATAAGGTATTTATTCTTTCTCTGCGGCCCGGTACCAAACGACCCACGGACCGTTACCGGTGTGCAGCCTGGTGGTTGGGGACCACTGCTTTAAACTACCATGATCAAATCATGATTGATTTGGCGAAGAATTCAACTGTGACATAATTCACTACAGTGTGTGTGTGTGTGTGTGTGTGTGTGTGTGTGTGTGTGTGTGTGTGTGTCTCTGCAGCCTGTGCCTCGTCCCTCACGCTCTCTCAGCTCAGCCCAGCTTGTACACTCCTGCAGCAACGTGCAGGCCTTCATAATCTGTAACATTGTGCTGATGAAGGGCCACGGCAAGGTAGGAAGGTTATTGGTTCTTGTGATTTCTCACTTTATCGCTTTCAGTAAAATATTTAGTTGTAATTATGACTCTATCTTATAAAATATATGCTCATAATACTCATTGTCGCAAAATGTACTCAAGTCAAAATCTACTTGCTAGCCTTTTATAGCAACTGGTCTTACGGTGTGTGTGAGTCTGAGCAGACTGCATCAGCTTCTCCTCCCTACATAAACTGCTCTAAACGTGACACTCGACTGGTAATATAGTCTCAGTTGACTGTTCTAGTCTATGTATATCTTATTCCAAGCTGTTCTGATTGAAATAATGATTTTACTTACAGTACATCTTGTTTAAAGGTGTTAATCACTGCTTACATTATTACTAATCATTGTGCTGCTGTCTCAGGGTCTGGGCTTCAGTATAGTGGGCGGGAGGGACAGCATGTATGGACCAATGGGGATCTATGTGAAGACCATTTTCCCAGGAGGGGCAGCAGCTGCTGACGGACGGCTGCAGGAGGGTGAGAGACGACATACAGCACATGAAGCTCATGTACACACTTTAAGTGTTTGATTACAGTTTTTTCCATTTGCTAAAACATAATTTTGCAAACTAGGCTGGTTTCATCAAAATGCTTAACACAAAATACACAATTCACAAAACCACAGACCCAAACTGCAAAACACCTCATATATCCTGCAATATGAAGCCCTGCAACCAAACTACATATGTTGGAGGACACTGTGTGTATTGGAGATGGCAGTTTTAAATTGCAAAATGTGTGTAAAACAGAAAATGTGTTTAAAGTTTTGAGACTTGAGAAGAGGTTTTATCTCTGTGTGTCAGTTTAGATATTTGTGCTATACATGTCATTTTAGTGTGTTAGCAATTTCTGTTACTACTTGCTATAAAACACCTGTCCCTAAGTGCTTTTATTTTGCTATTGCTCTCTGATGTGACATTTCTTTTTCAAATAAGAAAACTGTATAGTGGAGCTGTTTTGCAATTTCGCAAAATTCAATGTACTAACCATGTCAAGACTTGTGTAATATTTGGATATAGTATAGTATATTTGAATATATATAGTTGATGGATACTATTGTCCCTCAATAAGAGATGTCAGTTTCTGTGTCAGCACTGAAGAAGTGAAGTGACAGTGTGTGTTTAGGCTCCTAAACTAACTCTATATATTATATGACTTTATATGTTTTCAATCTGGCTTTTAATTCAAAGCAATTTTATAGCCTTAATTTTTAAACTTTTAACAACTGTTGTTTCCATGACTTTATCTCTGGTGTTTATTTGATATTAATCAATCAATCAGTCAAACACTTTATGCTGCATTTTTATTTTTTCTATAAAGTGAGCTCTTATTTAAACAGCACAGGATTAGAGCAGTTGAAGTTGTGTAAGCAATGAAAGCAGTTGAAATGTGAGTTGAGGTGGATGTAGCTGTAGCGTGCACACTTACAGCAGTAACAGCTGGTGTGCAGGTACTGACATGTCGTCTGAGGAGTTAGAGGTGTCAGTGTTAATACTGATCAGTCTCATCCACATATTGTGTATTGTGTCAGCTGACATGCGGACTCTCACACTCCTGTGTGTGTGTGTGTGTGTGTGTGTGTGTGTGTGTGTGTGTGTGTGTGTGTGTGTGTGTGTGTGTGTAGGTGATGAGATCCTGGAGCTCAATGGAGAGTCACTACATGGTCTGTCTCATGATGAAGCGCTGCACAAGTTCAAAGTAAGGCAACTACATTATGATAGTAACCGCGCTGCTCCTCTGAGTTCACTGGGTTCTATGATCAGAATAAAGAGGTGGCGGCACATCCATGGCACAGACATAGATAGAGAGAGTTTTATACTCTCACAAGTTTACATTTTTTTACTTTGTTATGTCCATGTAGCCTGTGCTGAGATTGCCCATATTCCAAAATAAATGTGTGAGGTTAATGAAATAATCACAAACTACCTTTTTATTCCTTATTGATACTTGGAGTCCAGGGTCAGCAAACATTTGTACTGTATGCATTTAACATTGTTATGACAAATGAACTGTGGTTCTTGCTTGTGCAGCAAATCAAGAAGGGCCTGCTGACTCTGGTGGTGCGGACCAGCCTGCGGGTGGGAGCTCTGTGTGGGCAGACGCAGGTGGCTCAGCTGTGCAGGTCACGCTCCCTCAGCTCCACCACAGGCATGGCCAGGGTCAGCGCTGACATGGGCGACTGCAACTACCTGACCAACAACTGCAGCAACACAATGAGCATCTCGGGTCAGCCTGCTAAACCCAGAGACCGCATCATGATAGAGATCATCCTGCAGAAAGGTCAGCCGCGGGGAAAGAATGGACACTGTAGTTACTGATTATGACAGCTGTTTGATCATTTAAGTCTTGTTGATATTTTTGCAATCAAAAAAGATGAAAAAGATTTTACAAAATGTTCAAAGGTTGAATCCTACATTTGCCGTAAGTAGTATATTTAGTATAATTCTGGGTTTCTTTTAGTGGTATTATGTTCTGACAGTCGCCACATGGATACTAAAACTGAATGAGTTCCATTTTACAAACCACTTCTGGCTCTGGTAACTTGTGATGATCATTTGTCAATATTTTTCATATTTTATTGATTTATCAATGAATAATGTAGCATATGTTAGCTGCTGCTCTTAAAGCCAATCGTTACTTGATTTCTATTGCTCTGCTGTGGTTTAATGAGTTTAAATGCATGATTAATATCAGTATTAATGTATCATTATCAAGGTTAGAATGTGTGTGTTATCTCCCAGAGGCTGGTGTTGGTCTCGGTATTGGACTGTGCTGTGTTCCATCTGCTGATGGATGCCCTGGGATCTACATCCACACCCTCTCTCCTGGATCTGTAGCACACATGGACGGTAGACTCAGGTAAGGAGACCTTATTACAGTGGTGTAAACAGGGTCAGAAAGAGAACAAAATAATAGTTTTTAGATTCTGTATATACATCGGTGCCTGGTTTGCACGACCAAAACATTTCTCCACAAACTGTCATAAGCGTCTTAGAGATGCCCAGATCAACACTTTACACACTTCTGTTGCACTTTTCTTTCCAAAACCTTTTCCTGAACTTCCTCCTTACCTTCAGGTGTGGTGATGAGATCATGGAGATTAACGACACTGTGGTTTACAACATGGCGCTGAATGACGTCTACACAGTCCTGAGCCAGTGCACACCAGGTCCAGTCCACATCATCATCAGCCGACATTCAGATCCCAAAGTATGCAACACCTCCACCTAATTAACTAGGGCAACGCCTCCGCTGGCTCAGAGTTAATGTTGGCTCATGGCTCTAACTGTGGGTCCTGTACTGTTAGCTGCTCTGCTCCTTTCATCACTCCAGACTCCAAGAGTTGGACTGGAGGCTCTAACTGTGTGTGTGTGTGTGTGTGTGTGTGTGTGTGTGTGTGTGTGTGTGTGTGTGTGTGTGTGTGTGTGTGTGTGTGTGTTAGCTAAACATGCTTTATGCTCTTGATACTGACATTCCCGTCCTCTGCACCGTTTGTGTCACAGGTATCAGAGCAGCAGCTGAATGATGCGATCGCTCAGGCAGTGGAGAACAGCAAACTGAGGAAAGACAAGAGCCAGTGGAGCATTGATGGGGAAAAATGTAATCATTTTGCACAGTCACATACTGCATTCCTGAATTTTTTATCCTGAATTTTTATTATCCTGAATTTACTGTCAAAATTCCATGTTTATGCAGTCATCATTAAATTTGCAATCATTTGCAGATTTGGGGAGATTCTCCAAAACATTATTTTTTCAGACTTGTGAATTTTTTCCCATGGTTGATTTGTGAAATGAACAGGCAGCTGTAGCTCACCCAGTAAACACACCAGCCTCATCAGCTGCTGCAGCTGTGTCTCTGGGCTATGGAGAGCAGACAGGCCTGGGCTGCAGACCAATAGTCACCTCACAAGTCCTCTCCTAACTTCTTTTCCTTAACCCAGCTGGAGAACATCATTAGATCATGGAGAAGGAGAACGGACATTTCAAAAGGACTAACTAAAGAAAACTGTTGCTGTGCTGAGAGAATCTGACTCCACGCACACTAAGCCTCATAATTAAGTTATGTGACGACATGGATGGTGAAACAACAGAGTTCTGAGGATGGACCGCTAAAAGTTCATTTTTGATCATACGCTCCATACGTTCTTATTGTGCTCAGTGTTATCAAGGCTCTATGAACATTCCAACCTGGAGAACAATACTGCTCTGCTGAGGAACAGCAGCACCACCTGACAGGCATTATAAAAACCAGCAGCTGATTAAAAACAGGATGTCAACGTGATACACAGACTTCATGAAGACTAATGGAAGACTACACTTCTGGGTTTTCAGTGAACTGTGGGAATACGCAGCAGAGTGACCACAGTGAAAACAGATCTGCATTAAATACGCTCATCTGGATTGTAGAATACAGAGAATTCAACTCAGTTATGTTTTTATATATATATATATATAAAACCCATTTAACAGCCCAGTCCAAGACAAGCGTGATGACATCATCTGGGTTATCTTCTCAGGCTCCCCACAACAACACTTCAAAGACAAAGTCCAGCTGTTCATGAGTACTACTGCTTATGAAGAGTAAACCTCATGTGTAAAATCAGTGGAGCGCCCCTTTGACTTTTAAAAACATTCCATCAGTTGCACTACCTATTATCACTACCAGTGATTGTATACTGTACATATTCCATTCATACCTCAAAATGTTTTAGTCCCATTGTATTAACGGATCACGCAGCACCAGTATACAGTGAAAACTCTGATTACATTTCAAATGGTTACTGTCTCGTGCATTTTCACTCAGAAACACATTGCTAGATTTGTTCATAATTTATAAATGTATTACTTTTTTTAAAAATGTCCCAGGCTTGCGAAGGCTGGAGCCCTCCTGTCACAGCCGGCAGAGATGTGAGCGTTGTATGGAAAGGAGTTTCAGTCAGCTGACGGTTCGACGACCACAGAAGACCATGACCCGCTCCTGCAGCGACAACACCAATGGCCACCACCACAACCACTGCTTCACCATCCACAGTCTCCACCACAACTCACACCATAACCCTTCAGCCCGCGTCCACAGCTTAGACACACCCAAGGTGACCAAACATACCTCAGGCTGTATGGAGAGCGAAAACCATTAGGAAGCGCTTCAAAACATAGTTGTATGTCTGTTTTCAAAGAGTTAGATACAGCTGCTACTACTGCATGTGAATTCTACTTAATTAAAGAAAATAATCTCTTAGTGTGTCCAAGTTATCTCCTCCTCTGATGTCTCATCCTGTCATGTCACCCTCGTGTTGTGTAGTCTATGACAGAGACATGGTCTGACAACAGGCTGTCAGTGCCCGTGTATCCTGATGAAGACTACAATATCCCGTACAACTCTCCTGCTGCCAACCTGTCCAGTCAACAGACACTGGATCTGGCCTTCAGGGGCACCAAGGTATCTCTTCTTCTTTGATGAGAGCATATACATTTAACAAAATGTGCTGAAACTGAAATGAAATTCATTACTCCCCCAGCTGCTATGATGAAATGTAGGTACTTAATGTTTCTGCATATTGTGGACATGTTCACAACCACTGGATATATTTGGAGAGGGACAACAGCATTTCAATATTTGTAAGCCTGACACGTTTATGGCAACACAAAACATGTCTTTGATAGGAAGTTCTGACCCCTCCTGCTGTTCATCGCCACCAGATCAGGAATCGTAGTTTAAAACATGATGTTTTCTTGAAAGCTAAGCACAGCATAAGCACAGTGTTGACAAAACATACACTAACATAATGGAACCTAAAGAAGAAGTGACACTTTGCAGTAGTCAGTGTACAGCTTGAATAACAGCTTAAATTTACTGTCACCTCGAAATAACTCAACACACAGCCATTAATGTCTGAACCGCTGGCAACAGAACTGAGTACACCCCAAGTGAAACTGCCCAAAGTGTTGATATTTTGTGTGGCCATTATTCTCCGGCACTCCCTAAAGACTCTTGGGCCTGGAGTTCACCAGAGCTTCACAGGCTGCCACTGGAATCCTCTTCCACTCCTCCATGACGACATCTGATGTTAGAGACCTTGCGCTCGTCAGACATTAGTTGGCTGTGTGTTGAGTTATTTTGAGGGGACAGTTAATTTACACTGTTATACAAGCTGTACACTGACTACAATACATTGCAGCAAAGTGTCATTTCTTCAGTGTTGTCCCATGAAAATGTGTAATGAAATATTTACAAAAATGTGAGGGGTGTTCTCACTTTTCTGATACTGTAAGTGGACAGCAGAGTCTTGACCTGAGGAGTTTGGCCTCCGGTGTTGTGCCATTCGTTCGTGGAGAGGTTGTTCTGTCTCCCTGATGTACACATCTCTGCAGTCCAGGCTGCACTGAACAGCATGAGCCCAGTGGTTTAGCACAGCTTGTGCTCCAGTGGGTGATGAGAGTCAAACACCAAGCATTTGATCTGTGTGTTATTAATATTGTGTCTTCTTCAATGAGTACTGCACAGTCCACAAAGAGCAGACTGTCTCACCTGTGCATGTAAATGGTGAGGTGACTCTTGAGGAGTCCCCTGGGTGCAGTCTGTAATATAATGGCCTGTCAGTGTGGGACAGGGCTGGACCCTAGTCCATTGTTCTCTGGGAAACATACGTGGTACATCAGGGGAAAGTTGCCAGGCTATCACAGCTCTCCTACTGGACTGAAATATTGGGTCATGGGACAAATAGTTGTTTTACAGAATTGTTTAAGACTCAGCTGAATACAGGGTGAATACTGAGATATCAGTTGTGGGCAGTAAACCAGCATTTCTGATCTGTTCTCTGCCTACGTATCTGTTCACAATACATGACGTCATAAAGTTTTAGATACTGTCCTGATATATCTCTGTGTGCCTGTGTGTGTGTGTGTGTAGTCCAGGATGCGAGCTGCTCCACGTCGGTACTGCTGGCCTCAGGATGTGACCAGTGAGGAGGGTTATAATGGAGACTCCAGCGGCTCCAGTAGAGGATCTCCAGTGAGAGATGAAGGACTGGAGGCCTTATCACCGAGCAGCTGCCAGGTGCCAGCACACCACTCTCAATACAGCTGCTGAGCTACAGAGGGAAAGGTTATAGACAAGTCTGTGGTAGAAAAAGCAAACTTTTGTTTTCATATTTCTTGTGTGCTTATCTATTATTTCAGGTACAGACAAATATTTGTTATTACAATTTGTACCTTTTGCTTCTAAACTGGCATTATTATGGATTCCAGTGCTTTTCTTGCAAGGCACACCCTGCCACACTCTGCCTCTGATTGGTTTGCATCTATTATTTTCATGTAAGTTATGATAATTCCAGCGACACAGTGGCAGTGATGAGTGTTTCCAGGGGATGAATGACCCTGGGAGGAGCAGCAGAGGACCAGTAAGGAGGCTGAAGAGGTCAATTTGTTTACTGGGGAAAGTAGAGCTCATAAACCACCATGTTAGAACCACAAGAAAAACAGACATAACCACGCTACACTATAAGTTAGCAGGTTGAGTCAAGGGTACAGAAAGTGACCAACGAACAAACTAATCAGAGGCGGATTTATGCACAACTTGCAAGAAAAGATCCACAGTTATGCTGAGCACTGCTACAATTCTGCCACAACACTGTTCAGTGAAATAGTGTGAAGCTGTTGTCAAACAGTGTTTTTATATCACCTCTGTGATTGTGCAACGACATGTGCATGCTAGTAGAGAAGAAAAACAAAGAACAGAATGACTGCTTAGTGTTTGTTCATCCTGTATTTTGTTTTACTTTAAATGATCTTTGGTTCTAAAATCGATGCAGATACTCGTCTTACTGCAAGCAAAGGTCAAATAAATGATTTTTACACATTAACCTGATGGTAGCTGACTGCTGACACTGTTTTAGGGCAAACAGCATCGTAAAGAAATGAATGCAGCATGACTTTTCATGATGCAAATTGATGCCCACACTAACTATCTAACTTGACTCAATAGTATCAATATACTTGCTGTTTAAGTTACAAAACTAATGACATAAGTGGTAGCAGTCACCAGATTGAATCCATATATAACAGCTTTTTTCATTCATGTTTTAAATGATGTTGTTGAAAATGACCAAAGCAGAGCCCAAAGTTAGGCACAGCAAAGTGAGTCAGGAGCTGTCAGGTTGTGTTCTATCACTGCTCACAGTCATCCTTCCATCACATCATTTTAAACTTGAAAGTGTGTCATTTGTGTAGATGTTTCTTATTCACTGAACTTAGTTTAGTGTCTGAGACTGCAGGAGCTGCCACTCTCTCTGTATCACAGTCAGTCTCACTTTCACTCTGCTGGACTGTTACCACCTCCCCCACTGTCTGCTGTTCCTGTTGGTACTAATCATGCTTCCCTCATTGTATTAACCTTGTTCTTATGAAAGAGTCATATGTAACTCTCTCCTCTCCTTCCATGGCCTGTAGCTTTTCATCGGTATATACAAGGCCTTGCGAAACATCCTCAGGTCACTCTTAAGGAATGTATGTGAAGTGATGTGGCTTGCAGTGTTTTGCTGGTAAAAGCATGCTGAGCATGTATAACTGTATGAGTGAAATGTTAAGCTGTCAGCTTCAGAGTCACAAAATGGGGTCATAGTTTTAATCACATTACTTTGACAGTACAGTGTTTAATCAGTTTACTCTTTAAAACCAATTGCTACAAAGGACTGACAAGCTGTAACCACGGGACTTATTATGGCTTAATGCCATTTGGACTTAATGGATAAATGATCAGGTACCTTAAGGTATCAAATCACAAATGACTAATCGACGATAGAGTTCTGAGACCCACAATGTCCATCTTTAAAGTCTCTCCATTCTCTAGTTCCATGTGTCCTGTACAGAGTCATCAGGGCTGGACCCCAATCCATTGTTCACTGGGAAACACACGCAGTACATCAGGGGAAAGTTGCCAGACTATCACAGGACTGAAATATTGGGTCATGGGACAAATAGTTGTTTTACAGAATTGTTTAATACTCAGCTCAATACAGGGTGAGTACGAGAGTCAACCGAAGAGTTATGAGATTATGATCACAGTTTCATCAGTTGGGGGCAGTAAACCAGCGTTACTGATCCGTTCTCTGCCTACGTATCTGTTCACAATACATGACGTCATTACAGTCTGCATTCAGACGAGGTTCAGATTCAGAATACTTTATCAATCCCCACAGGGGATTTCTTTAAACGGAGGAGTTACCGGTCCAGTGATTAGGCACATCTCTCAGTATGAATAATAATAATAATAATAATAATAATAATAATAATAATAATAATAATAATAATAATAATAATAATAATAATTCATCTATACATTAGTACTGAACTGTAATATAAGAAGTACTGCCCAGAATACTAAATTCTACGATCAAAATTATGTGGAGACTGCTGTCCAATGATTTTGTTCTGGAGCTGCTTTCTATCTCATAATCCAGACAGTTTGAGCAGCAGATCGTTGTTCAGCCAACAATGTAATCTGAAGATTCTGATTCTCTGCACCCATGATGCTCAGTGATAAGGGATAAGTTTATTATTATATATTTATTAATTATATAAAGAAACATTGTGGTCACATTTTTAAACTTTTCTTCAGGTAAACATCAGCTGCAGGTCTGAGACAGACTGTAAACTCTGGTCTTCTCATTGTCCACTTACCTACTTAACAATCAAACCAGGTCCTGCAGATGCTGTGAACATTGGTACTAGATTCACTGTGTATTGTGATATTATCAGTTGGACTGTAGTTCCTGGGTAAACTTACACACTTGCACATACTTCTGAGTGTATATAGATAATACCCATGTGATGTCCCCATCACGCATGTTATGTCTGCTTTTTACTGCTGTATCTATGTGTGTGTGTGTGTGTGTGTGTGTGTGTGTGTGTGTGTGTGTGTGTGTGTGTGTGTGTGTGTGTGTGCATTTCAGCATGCAAGCAAAGCATGGCTTGTGCCCGTATGCAGGAGTTAAACTGGGCAAATTCCAGCCTGTTGAGGCTCAGTCTCCTCCAGTGGGATGTTAAGTGAAATTTAACCAGTATAATGAAGGTGAATGAAATTTAGATTATGCAACATCTTTGAAATTCAGCGTCTCTTTTCAGAAACAGTGCCATTGTAACTCTAAACAATTCATATCCAAACAACACAGTTTCTACAGTTCTCATACTTGCAAGTGAAGAAATATCCCCTATGAAAACTGCAGACTGTGTGGTCTGTGAAACATATCACTGCACAAGGAACCCCCTCCACATGAATCCCAGTTCAACCCCTGTCTGTCTGCATGCGTCACGCTTGTTGCTGGTTAGGATACAGGCCTGTTACTGACTGAACGACACAGTATGAACACAGCAGCACCAATGTGGATGAATGTCTGAGCGGAAGCAGGGTACATTATTGCACCTCTCTGTGGTTGCTGCTAGAGAAACTGTTGTGACACAATACTTCCTGTTTGTGTAGCAGGAAGGAGAACGAAAAAGAGAACAGTCAGAGGAGTGCAAAGAAGGTTTCACTCATCCAGACACTGCAGCCTGCACGACCGACAGACTACACCCAGGTAGGAGACAAGTGCTAGTGCCTTTCATTTAAGCACCTGAATGCAACATCAGGACTAGTGTTGTAGTTATTCCAGCAGTGTGACAACAAATGCACCTGGTGCTGTGGTTATCAGTATTTGGCTGGAAAGTAACTGAGGTTCCATTTCCTGTGTGAGGCAGAGTTTCTGTGTGTCAGTACATAAAATGCTTCAGGATATAATGACTGAGTTGAACTGGGGTGAACATGTGATGCTGATAATCACCTGCTTTAGTTGCACCAGGACTGTCAGGGATCCTCGAGCAGAAGCACAAGAGTTCAGCTTTACTGTGATTTAATTTATTTACTTGAAACGATCCGAGGTGTATATACTGTCCTCCAAAGACCAACTGTAGCATCACATGTTTAAAGGCAGTAAAGTTAGACACCACAGCCAACAGTGTATCACATTTACATTATGATTTTGGTGATTTCTAGTGTTCTAGTGTAATTTTTACGCTACGATTTAGCCCAATCCTCCTTAATAACCACCTGTCCAGAAGTCAGCTCTGATTGGCCAACTCACACAGGCCTGAGCAGGCACCGCTCTTTGTCTCCAGTCAGCTCGTCCAGCGTTTTAATTTCCTGTAAAGCTATTAACTATCCTGAATATCACCACACAACTCTACAGAGTCAAAAACACGCTAACACCCAATTCATTTGGCTAACTTGCAAAATAACAGTATGACAACATTAAATGAACATGTTGTGTAACAGCTTCGAAGTTTAAAGTCAGACAGCAGGACTGATCCATTCTGCAGTGTGTACAGTTACTTGCCTTCTTGGATTGCAGTCTGTTGTAAAATCAAGTATCGGAGCAAACCGGGAGTAAAATACACACAGTTTTATATTAATAGTCTTCTAGTCTACGATTTTCCATCAAATACTAAATGAATCCAGTGGGATTATAAATCCTCACACAGGAACAGATGAAGACTTTTGTGTTGATGCTTTGGTTTTTGCTTGTTAGATTTAAATGTATCATGAGATCACGTTCATGATAAGAGTATTAATAGTGGCAGAGGCCTGAATGATGACTACACATTGTTGATACAAAGTAACATGTTTTAACTTTATTTCATTTTTTATTTACCATTTATTTAACCAGGAACTTCCATGAAATTAAACCTATTTTTCAAGGGAGACCTGAGAAAGAGATCTGAGTATGTTAGAAGTTACATAACAATGTTTGAAACACACATGTCTGATTTGTGTGCTCTGCTCCGTGCTGTGTCAACAGGAGATTCATCAGCTGTGTTCTGCTCACAGCCAAAGAGAGGAGCCCTGAGGAGACAGGCTCATATTGACCAACATACCCAAGAGCAGCTTCAGGATCCCTGGGTTCCCCTTTCAGAAAGCTCCCCTGAAGAGCTGTCTGAGATCCACCACCATCACCGGCACCACAACCCTGCAGACAGGTCGCCGCCTACAACCGTCCACAGCCAGCCCGCCATCATGAGTGACGAAGAGAACACCACCGAGCTCAATGGCACAACAACAGACGTAGCTTCAGATCCTCCTGGTGACAAAAGTTCTGAAAACACATCTGAAACTCCTCCAGAAACAAAGAAGGGGCCCCCGGTGGCACCCAAGCCTACCTGGTTTCGACAGAGTCTAAGGAAAATTCGGAATGAGCAGGACCAGAAGAAGCAAGACATACAACATAATAAAACAGCAGAGCAGAGGCCGACTGGAGGCTTTACCAGAAGCTTTGGGGGCAGGTCTGCCTCATCAACAGCCAACTTGTCAATCAAACAAAAGATTCACTCATTTGAGACTTTCTCCAGTCCAGAGGGTCCAGAGAAGGGGGACACCAGGAGGCCTGTGGCTCCATCTACCTCCCTTCCTCCGGTGGAGAAGGAGTCCAGGAGTCACACAGCCCCACATGTAGATAACAGGAAGGGCAAAGAGGAAATACCCAAAGAGATCCAGCCAAACCAATCGGCAAGTGTAAGGATGACAGACAACACAGCTGTGTCTGCTGCACCCTCTGCTGTCACCTCCTCCCCGTCTGAAGCTGGTGGTCCAACGGCCGAGTCCTCTGAAGATGAACCTCCTCCAGCCCAGTCCCCCACAGAAGTCCCCCTCTCTGACAGAACAAGCACTGCTCTGGTCTCAGGCATACAGGATTCTTATGATGACAGGAATGTCTTACCATCGCAGCAAGAGTCTGAGAGAGACAGAGAAAATCTTAGCAGGACCACAGAGTCCGTGGTCCTACCTCCCGAGACACCTGTGAAAATCAGTCAGGCTGAAGGTTCAAGTCCTGCGGAGGGGATGGAGGAGGACGCAGCACAGAGCCAAGCACAGCTGGCGAGCACGACTCTGAGGGCTGCTCCACTGCCTGACACTCACCCCCTCAGAGGCCCGGAGGAAGAGAGTTTAGGGAAGATCATCGCCTTCAGTAACCAGGTAATCTGTCATGTGAGGAACTATGCTACTGTACTTTGTTCGTGATTGACTTTGAACAGGAGATCATCTGATTTAAGCACTGACATACACTGAGATGTCTGTCTGTCTGTTAAAGTTCAGGTCGATCACTCAGCGGAGACTCTGGTTCTTCTCTTTCCCCTCTCGCCCCTGTAACATTACATTCATGAAGTAAAGAACATTTCCTCTCCAGCTCCAGTCAGCATTACAGCATATTAACACCCGACAATGGAGGACACCTCCCGGGATCACTGCTGCAGTCAGGTCGATAAACAGGAGTGAAGATACTGTAACTCCACTTTTTAATCCCAAAATTTGTGATATCTGAGCTCCCCTCCCATCTGTAAACAGCTCTGGATTGAGCAAAATCTGACGTGACTCTGGGTGTTTATTCCTCCATGACGTCTGGCTCTTCACCTGACTCTGTCCTCCAGAGGGAGTCCCTAATAAAGACGTACATTTTGTCCACGGGCGGCGCCTTACGTCCTGCAGCACCAAGAGCACTGTGTGCCTGATGCACGTTCCTGTGAATGCTGACTTATAATTTAAATTCAGAGCATGAGCATCACAAACTTTGGTCAGTCACATAAAAGTTATCTGACCAAATTGCTCAACCAAATTTTCCATCATCAGTTGTATAATACATCATCTAAATCCGTCCAAGGGTTTCCAGCAGAATACTTACCATGTTCTTACAATGCAGGATATTACCTTCCATACACACATTTGAGGAAAACAATGTGCACTCAGAGCACAACCTGAGACGTTCATGGAGCTCACAGAAATCACACCCATTCAGGCGAATCACCACGTTTTTAAGGAGTGCCCTCCTCCAGAGCTGTCCAGCTCTGAGCAGCGGCTCTGCCCGTCCACCCCGCCCGGCCCTCCCCACACAACACTACACATATGTACCCAGAAAACATGGAAATGATGTTTAACAGCTCAGTTTGTATAAATGTACAAACATTATATACTATAATGGTTTGGGGAAAGCCTGTGATGGTTCAGGATCAGTGGGGGTGGGTTGAGTGTGTGGTTCTCACAGGTTGAATAAGTCAGTGTTCAGTGTGTGTTAAATAAGTGACCTGGTGTCGGTGCTGGAGCTTTTCAATGTAAGCTCCTGCCTACTAATAATTGCTGCTTGCTACAATATTCATATATTATTTATATCTAATCTGACTGGGTATGCAGTATCCTCTTCCTGTTTGGTCCAACAATAACCAGAGTTTTATCTAAATCGAGCTGTTGTTTTTGCCAGGTTTCTCAAGCACTGATGCGTTCTCTCCCCATTCACCCCTGCCGTGGCACCTCAGACTCCTCAGACCTGCAGGAACCTGCAGTGGACTTAACAAACCCACGGGAGACTGATTCCACCCAGGAGAGCTCAGACAGGGGATTCTCTGTCAGGTAAGACTGCTGCACATGGGTCTGCGTAGACATGACACCTCCCCCACCCTGTTTTATATTCATAAGGAAGTGGGTTCAGGTTAAAAAAAAAACTTCCTGTTTTATCTGAGAGGCAGCAACAAGTCTTTAATCTAAACATGTTAAATACAGCACAGTAGCAGTGTGCACTGCGCTCAGAGGTGTCACACTGGCACTACGTCCTCATCTCTGACATGTTCTGTCTTTTCAAACACAGCCTGGCGACACTGAGGGAGTGTACCATCGAGCGAGGGGAGGGTGGATCTCACGACGAGGCAGCAGTCACTTCTGTCTCTGTTCACTCTGTCATCTCAGCCATCCCGTCACAGGAAATACAGAGGATGGTGCAGGAAGTCAAAACTCTGGACGAAGAGACGCTGAAGGTAAAGAAAACCTCAGAGACAAGCCGCCAGTAACACATGGACACGTGTGTTTAAAGTCAGAGCTACAAACTAACTCCACTGAGGGGAAAATGCTCCATTTGACCTCACACTGTATTAATCAGTTCTTACTTTGGTCATTCAGTCTTATGACATTTACAACACTGTGACATACTGCAAACACATTATAGATCCCCACACAAACTGAAAAACATAATTTTGAATTTTAAATGTTAAGATGCACATTTTGTCATCATTATGTTAGGTATCAGTCTTTACTGGATAGAATGCTTAATGAATGTAATGTTATTAAATTAATGGTAAATGATATCAGTCTGAACGACATCACAATCTGGAAAGAAAATGTCGTGTTTGAAAACACTGAACTATTCCTACAAAGTCTCATTTCTTTATACAAGGATTATCTCCTCATGCCACAGAGAAGTGTGTAGCAGCCTTCAGCAGAACATCATCTGTATAAAGCAGGTGTTGATCAGCTCATAAACAGATGATGGCGCCACACTCATGTTGTTAAGCACAGTGTGTGGGTGAATCTTGTGCCCCCTGGTGACTGAAGGCACAGTCAGACACTTAAGGATCGTATCAGGAAAACGACTGTATCCACTGCAAACTGTCATGACCTATATTTTTACATTAAAGATGCTGCAGTGCTCTTGTATAGGACACTAATATACTAATATACTGTGCAGGCCAAACTAAAAAAGACCACGCCTTCTTTGTACATTTGAATAATGTTATCTGGCTCAAACAGCTTGTGATTGGTGAGTTTTGTGCTGTTAATTTTGGTGTGTGTGTGTGTGTGTGTGTGTGTGTGCGGCCTGATGGAAACTTTACATGTCTACTGGCCACCTGAGAGTCGTCACGTGCTGAACATCTGCTGTGTATTAGACTCCACACTGAGCTCCTCTGTGACTACAGCTGATGTGAGCACACGGTGCCTGTCTGAAAGGATTCAACATGTTAAACTCTTTACCTCTCACATTCAGACCTCATGAAGTCAAGCTCCATTACTTCAGATGTAGAACTGCACAGATTTAATTTATTCTTCCGTACCAAGTTTACCAAGACATTTGTAAAAGTAATTAATGTACAGTGTTCATTATTCAACATTCAAGTAGTGGACATGTCTGAGTAGCCTGATTTGTTTTCCAGCAGCTGGTGTGTTATTGGGATTCAGCAGTATCGAGGGACGTCAGTCAGGTTGTACATTCATCCTCCTCCAGAGGCCGATCTGCTGACCTCTCCTGTAGTGCCAATGGCAGGTCAAAGTTTCCATGTTGTCTTACCTACTTCACAGACTGGCACAATATATGGTTCATTCATTGACATCCATGTGCTCTACACAATGAACTCTGATCACCTGACTCCTCACTGCCACCTGGAGGCTTACAGTTGGGGCTTTTTGTGAAAGATCTCTACAGACTGGATCAGGTCCACATCAGGATGAAGCTAATAACTTCAGTGATCTTTGACCTTTCTTCTAGTGTCATCATCAGCTCCTTTTAATTTGTCCAGTATTTCGGTTTATGACCTAACAACTACATTTGTGACATTCTGGTCAGCCTCAACCCTCCTTTCAATTTAGTACTCATCAACATATGTTAGAATGCTAACATGCTAAGCTAAGATGGTGAACATGGCACATATCAGATCTGCTTAACATCAGCATTGTCACTGTGAATATGTTAACATGCTACTGTTAGCACTGAGCTCAAAGCAGCGATGTAGCCTCACAGAGCAGCAGCACTGTTCTTTACACCTCAGTCCCTCTCTGGGTGTTGGTTTGGTGCTTGATTGTGTAGCATGTGCTGTCATTGTGACAAGGACTCATTGTTTCCACAGCAACTGGTTGACATCCACGTTGTGATCCTGCATAAAGAGGAGGGAGCGGGGCTGGGCTTCAGCATTGCTGGAGGGTCTGACCTGGAGAGCAAAGCTCCTACAGTAAGCAGCACTGGACAGATTCATATTGATCACATAAGAACCAGAGTTAGACTGACAGGTCTGTCTGTCTAAGATCTTAATCTCATATACTGTACGTACATTTGATTTTATGCTACTCTAAAACTTCCTATACTGGAATACAAGGCAGAGGGATGGTGACTGAAGTTCACTGCATCAGTTTTGCTTCTACTTGCACTGTGTCCACCACCACTCTGCTGCTCTGACTCTGACTGTCTTCCATCCAGGTCCACAGAGTGTTTCCCAGCGGCCTGGCAGCTCAGGAGGGCACCATTCAGAAAGGAGATGAGGTGTTGTCTATAAATGGACAAACGCTGCGTGGCGTCACACATGCTGATGCAACCGGCGCTCTGCGTCAGGCCCGCGACCTGAAGCTGGCTGTGGTGGTGGTCTGCAAGAGAGCAGAGGAGGAGGGCAGAGAGGGAGGAGGCTGCAGGAGCACAGAGCCCAACCCTGCAGGTGAGTCACACCACAACACAACGCCTCCAGAGTCTCAGCCTCTCCACAACACAGCTTCTCGGTGAACGCAGTAAATAAGCCCTGTGGTTCACACTGCACATATATAATTTATACTAGCAAGTACCTCAACACATTTTTAAGTGAAGGTATGCTGGCTACACTTGCCCTATTTGAAACTGTGTTGCAGAGGAGGAGCAGGGAGCTCCAGTGAGTGTGGAGCTGGAGAA
Source organism: Acanthopagrus latus (assembly GCF_904848185.1). Taxonomy (NCBI): domain Eukaryota; kingdom Metazoa; phylum Chordata; class Actinopteri; order Spariformes; family Sparidae; genus Acanthopagrus; species Acanthopagrus latus. The sequence continues at coordinate 112,316 of NC_051042.1, read as the reverse complement.
AGGAGCTGCAGGAGTTGGGTTCACTCTCGAGGGAGGAAAAGGTTCAATCCATGGAGACAAACCTTTAGTCATCAACAGGATCTTTACAGGTATGATTATGCCAACACTATACATCGTGATCTCACTACATTTACTAAATAAAATTCCAGTCAATTAATAAGTTTGAGATTTCATATTGACCATCACTAATACATTTACCTGCAACTATGTGAAACTGTAAACTACTGAAACTCTGATTCATTTGGCTGTGAACTGAACAAAGAGGTCTGTAGGAACATTTCACTGCTGGATAGCAGGAGCTAATACTGGTGTGTGTGTGTGTGTGTGTGTCAGGTGGCGCAGCAGAGCAGAGCGGTCTGCAGCAGGGAGATGCACTGCTGCAGGTCCAGGGTATCAATCTGCAAGACATGACTCGCTTTGAGGCCTGGAACCTGATCAAGAGTTTACCTGAAGGACCGGTCACACTGACGATCAGGAAGCGGCAGGACAAGGCAGAATGAACGGCCGCTGAAGAATGAAGCGGGCAAAACAAACAGTGGCACTAGAGGCTCACCAATGTCCACATTTGTTGAAAAGGATTTGGCCACAAGTAGAATTCATACTCCAAACTTAGGGCACCACAGCACCAGAGTAACTGCTAACTGCAATAGAACAGAAAAGAATTACTTTATTGATCCCAGACTGGGAAATGATTTAATTTAATTGGCATTAGCTACTTAGCTCAGTTAGCCGGGCAGCTAGTGACTCTGCCTGGACTGGAAGTTCAGACTTTCAGATTGTGGTCGTTACTATCAGACCTTCAGCTCATGAGGTACGCAGTGGCTCAGGGCTAGCTGATCAATAGATATCTCTGCAACACAACATATCACAACTATTATTCTGAGGACATTCTGTTCATTTTAATACATTTTTAAATGGTTCAACTAAAATTCTTACATAGTGCACCTTGAACACAGAAATCAGGGACCAGCCCACATTAGACAAAGTGGTTCAGAGAAAATCTGTGCATACAAATAAATAAATCATACTCTCACAAATAACTAACTGCTGTCCTTGTATTACTAAAATTGTGTTCTCAAACATAAACAATGGCGTTCAACTGCAAAAAGATTTAAGTCCAAAGTGTATCCAAATATTTTCATGGCCTAATTACCAAATACATCTGCTCACTGCTACAGGCTGATCAGACGGTCAGGACATGGACACCATATCTGCTCTTGTTTTGATTTTACAGAGACATGTGGGTAGACTGGTTCCCACTGCCTGTGTCACCTTTAACAACCTTTAAAAATTATATTAACACGTGAAATCGCTATGTTCTGTCATGAGCATAAAGTAGCAAAAAGTAATACATATGAATTGATTCAATAGCTCAATTGTGCAAACTGGTCAGTATATAGTTTGACTTTTTATTTTAAGTGTATAACAGTAAAAACTTGGTTGAGTAAAAAGGCAGTGACACTTCCAATGTAAAACATTATTTTAAAAATATTAGTAAAAAACTCTGAAAATCTTACACTGGAGGAAACGTATTTCAGACCTTATCTGATACCACAGTGATGATGTAAAGCAGTTGTATCCTCTCTTTACATGACTGGCCAACAACAAGACACAAATGAACCATGTGAGCCTCTATGATCGCCTGACTTTAGCTAATGAGATGCAGGATGTCCCTGATTATTGTCCCCTCGCTACAAATCAGTCCACAGAATGGTTCTGTCTGATTTAAATCAGACATCTGCACACTCAAAGGAAATGGAGGAACTACAGGAGATACCAGCGCAGCTCAACACAGACGCCCAGCAACCAGACTGGACTGGATCAAACTGGACTGATGAAGGCTGACGTGCATGTGAAGTCCAGACGTTCACTAGTTCTGTTTTGATGCTCCTGTACTTTCAGCCTATGATGGTACAAAAACACAGAGTTGCATCTAAAAGAAGAGTATTGCACAGTAACAGGTATATTTTTCTTAGCAGTGGTATTGTATATGTAAAACCAGACGATCAAACCGTAGAAAGCACTTTGGTTGACTGAGCAGCTTCGAGTTTGACTCTCCTGCCTTTTAACAAAGTTGTCTGTCAAACCAAACTCAACTACCATGTTTGATTTTCTGTCTGAATCTGAGCACACAATGGGACAATTTAAGCACATGGATGAATTAAATTCTCTGCTTTCTGCGTTCAACACTGTGGATGTATCTGCATGATTATCAATGAGACTGTAAGCAAAGGGCGAATGATCCTGCCTTTAACACGTCTGTTGCTCAAAGTATTCTAGGTGAGAATAATTTCGCTACACAGTGTAACTTGTGTTCATTTTTTGTGCGAGAAATGTCCTGTTGTGCAGTAGGAATGTCTTTGTATGCAACCACAAAACAAATGTTTTTCTATGCTTACAGAACAGATGTCAGAGTCACAGAAGTGTTTCATCTGTTGTAAGAGCTCAAAAACTTGAATAAAACTGTTGAAAACTGAGACAAAATCTGAGTGATTCTGATTTCTTTCTCCACAACTGTAGATGGTTTTAAATGTGTGAGATCTACTGCTAGAAGAAGTAGTGGTGGACAACATGATGTTCCTAGTAATCACTTTAATGCTGGTGAAATACAAATTAACTGGGTGCAGAATAGTACAATATAAACAGTTTCATGTGGTCTGACAAAACATGTAAAACTCCATGTTGAGAGCAACAGCAGATCTCATACGAGCAGTAAATGATCAACATTTGGCATGTATCATTTTAAATATATTCTTGTTATTAAATTAGCCAGGACGACGTTTGATCCGTGTGACACAGGACACAAGAAATATCTGAAGTGATTGTTGAAGCACAAGCAGTCAGATCGATCCACATAAGGAAACTTTGGATCGGTATCTGAATCTCAATCACAAAACACAAGGTTTGGTCTCATTAGTGGTCAAAAAGTCCACCACAGTCACTATTTAATGCTTAAAGGGTTCAACCAGGACTGGCTTCACCATAGTTTACATGCTCTTTCACCAGCTTGTCATTGTGGATACAGCACATTGTTGGCCAATGTTCACTGAGGTCAGACAATACACAAAGTGAAAATCAATACAGGACCACATGCTACCAGTTTACAGACATTTTATATTGGCCCACTGATGAGAAGTTGTATTTTCTGTCAGTGGACTGTGGAGTTGAGGATGAAAAACTAGAGGGAATACAGTGACGGAGGTGCTGATGATTCTGCAGATACAGTCAGTCACAACTTTCAGCAGCAGTCCTCACAGAGACGACCCAGCAGGCGGTCCCTGTGAGCTGGATGAGGACCCAATTTCCATCGAGTATTAAAGGGCAATTCCAGTATTTTTAATCATGGGCCTTATACCAAGCTTTGGTGTGTAAATGATTCATACAAACCAGAAGTGTTGGAATCGGTCAAGTAGACTGCCTAGACCAACAGCCGCAAGATAATCACTTGGGACAACGCTGACTGTCAAAGTCAACTGGACTGATTCCAAAACATTTGGTAAGTATAAATAATTAACAGTACAAAATATGTCAACATTGGGAACGTGAGATTAAAAATATCGGCACTCCCTTTTAAGGATGCCATGTGTATCTGTATTTGTGTGTAAGTGTAATGCATGCAGGATGCAACACGTCTTTATCCAGATCATGTGATTAGATACAGATCACATGTTGAAGGGAGAAATGGGCTCAGAAGTCAAAGAGGTGATCAGCACTGATTCACTTTGTTTTCCTCATGTGACTGGGTGTTTCTTCTACCAAGCAGCTACCTGTATTTACATCCAGACAACCTAAAACAACGTAATAAAATAAAACATCTGGGTCCATTCAAACATTACACAGATTTAAATGCTTTTACATCCACATATAAGCAATAATCCTGCAATCTCTTACAACTTGGAACTTGTGGAATGCATTTGAGAGGTCTTTAATAAAGATTACTGGCTGCACTGTGAGGTAAAACAATGTTACAGGTAAAGCGCCAAAGTATTTTAAAAGGAACGGCAATACCAAAAAAGTCTAGTTAAAACATGTCACCCTGTATGGCTTATCATACACACAGAGGCTCTGGAGAAGGTGGGTAGGCCAACAGTTCAAAATCAGATCCTTCATCCAGCAGTCCCTGACTCAGATACTCATCTTCACTCATTTCATACCAGAGATTTCTTAATAAAGTTCTGTATATGCTAAAGCATTATATATCTTAAACAGTCAGTTCAGTGAGAAAACCCACAGCTCATCAGTAAGGAAGTGTCCACTTGAACCTTGATGAATAAAGGGAGGCTCACACAGTGTCCTTCAAACCACCAACATGAAGTTTTCCAGCCTACAGAACATTAAAACTGGTGTTACAGTACTTTTGTGTTTTTTCTGAGTACCTGATGAGGATTCTGGCAGTTGTGGATTAACAAACATTTGTATATAACATTTATGTAAATATGCTGCAGTAGCAACTGGCATGTTGTTAAGTTATTTAATTGACATGATTTTCTATCAAGAGCTGTTAGACTGGTTTTAGTGCGCGGCTACAGAGGAGAGACTGTCTGACCTGAAACACAGCAGAATACAGTGTGGAGGGACCTCTGAGTGTCTGTACGTGTTACAGAACAAATAAACTGCTCTTATCTGGACAAGTAAAAATACTCTAATCTACACCTGCTCTCACAAGTGCATCTCCCCATTTCTTTATCCCATACAAAACTATCAACATGCAGACATGAGGCCACGTCAGGTTCAGAAGAAACTGAACTAGATAAATACTGTATGTACTTGATCTGGACAAATGGAATACATCTACAACATATTCCAGCACATGACATACCTGTCCATCTCACCTGCTTTATATAGCCTACAGTATGTGAGATTTCAGCAGTTTCAGCAGTCTACATGACATCAACCTGAGAGCGACATCAAGTCTGACATACGTAGAATATCAGATGGTAACGAGAGCGCCAACAACCATCTCTGAACCTCACAGCACACAGGACCAATGATATCAAACCAGTGCTCACTTTTACAGTATCAGCTATCGAAAAATGCCTACTAAATTATTTAAAATCCTAAATCATGTCATTTTACTTTAATTTCACTACAACTATTGTATCTAATTAATCTTAAAACATGATTGCCATTTGTCCATGTTACATGGGATTTTATCCCACATCACATGCCACTGATTGAGAAAGGTCCAGCAGCAGACCTGGAAAATCCAAAGTCAGCTGTCATCTTCCTTTGTAAGCAAACATGGTCAGAAAGGTTTGGAGAAGCTAGCTAAAACAGTCTCTAGAATAGTGAGACAAACTACAGAAAGCTGGTTTGATTCTAATCTTAAAACTGAATGAGGAGTTTTAGGTTTTGTACATGAAGAAAAAAAGGGGGAAATGTCCTTTAGAAACTAGTGCCATGAAAAAAGGGAAGACACTTTTCTGCTCAGTAGTGCAGAATAAAATTTGTCCTGTTCAAAGGCGTTCTTTAAGAAATAAAAAAGCTGCCTTTGTTTGGAAAGGCCACCTGTGCCTTCCCACCTGTGCTTCAGTTAGCTGATACAAGATCTTCATGGGTTACAGGTGAGCGGGTGAGAACTATGGCATTTCAAGTACAACACAAACAACTAAATATGAGGTATGAGTCAGACGTCCAAACCAATAATCTGATACCAGCATAGGGTAAATAAGGTCCATGCAACATGCATGTTTACAGTACACACTGAAGTATGCAATTATAAGGAGAGAAAATGTCTGTTGTCTCGTGATTCGGGTAGAAAGTAAACATATTCTGTATGTTAAGCACATGTACAAATATAGATTTTACATCTTTAAATTCATCCAACTGACTGGGATACAAAGAGACTCAGTTTAAATTTCAATTCTTACTGTGGGATTTTCAAGTGTTTAAACTGCTTTTAAATAAGGAGGCTGACTACTGGAGATTTACTGGATTCCTGCTGCAGTAACAGAGGAGGGCACATTACACAGAATTGTGGATTGGATCTATCTAAAAGATGCAATTGTTTGCTAATCTCAGTGTAAAATGGAATGAACACGTGGCCTGATCAGTCCGCAGGCCTTAAGTCTGAAGGTAGATTTCTTAGCTCTTGTCGTCAAAGGTCCTTGAGTGATTTGACGGCCTTGGCCAGGTTGCCGTAGAACTCAGCCATGCTGGATGGGAAGAACGAGTCGACGACGGAGCGAGGGAGGAGGCCACCCAGATCTGTCTGAAAGAAACTGAACACCTGGGTTTTGTTGGGCTCTCTGCAAATGAAGTGAAAGAAACATGCAATATTAAACGTGATACACAGAAGAGAAGCAAAAGTAACCCAGCTGAGATGGACTAAAGCCAGCAGATCCTCTACAAACACACAGTGCACATGTTGAGTGACTGTACTCACCCTGAGATGGGGACACAAACACAGCCACATCGATGGTTGAATCCTCTCACGTAGCCGGACTGGGGAGGACAGCCAGGGTGACTCACGTTGACGGCTGTTTGACATGACACAGAGAACATATGACCCTCTACATGATATTGATCTAGTGAGGGGCTGCAGTCTAACCAGGGCTGCTGGGTTTCCTTTCAGCACAGAAAACATCTGGTCTTTTGGTAAATATGTGTATTTACTTTGAGGTTGGGAAATAGATGAGAAGACCAATATTTTTCTCTTGTGTGTCTGTTCACCATGAAGCTTCAGCTAAACTACAATAACCGTCTCCTGGCTGTAGTCCCATAGTGAATGGACAGATGTGTAATGTGTATAAATCATCTAATCTAACTCTATGCCAGGAATCCGAAAAAGCACCAAAATATTTATTCTACAATACGGAAAACCACTAGTGTTTGGCCACTGCCAGACAAAATGGGCTGAACTAAAGCAAAAGTGAGATTAACAGACAGTACATTCATGGTTAGACTGAGAGACTGACAGATTGTCCTTCCTCTGTTTATCCTTAGCTCTCTCCTCAACACTTCAGTCTGAGCAAGCCAGGAACACTGTGGTGATTCACCTGCACAGAACATTGAAAGGTAATGTTCAGAGGCCCTGAGAGGCAAGTGAAGACAAAGAAGTCAGATCTAAAATATTCTCTCTCTCCCCTAAAAAGTCACAGTCTCATCACACAGTTTGGTTCTGTAGCGTCAGACCTCAAACATCCACAGTTTATTTAAAGGCTGTTGTAACTAAAGACAGCAGACCAACACATTTGTTTCAGCATCTCAAACAGAAGCATGTGTCAGAGTGGGACACTTGTTGTTCACTACGAGATGTACAGACCGCTGCAGCCCACAAACACCCGCTATGAAGCAGCCGACATTAGTGGAACCATTTAATCATTGTGTTCAGAAGAAGAAAGGGGCCCGGTTGCATATGGTTAAAGATATACTGCCTGTATATACAGAGGAGAAGCCGGAGGTTCATCCACATGCTGGAAATGTTCCACCCAGGTTTGTGCTGCGAGGCCACAACAGGCCACGTTTCAAACCAGAGGAAGCAGAAAGGCTCGTCTTCCTGGCTGAGAATGTGTAAAACAGACATCAAGCAGACAGCTCATGTCCTGAACACCTACAACATGTCATGTTCACTGTGCAGCATGCAGATGTTTCATTATGTCCACACATCTGCAGGGATACAACAGACTGTCTGTTAACAAAAGGCACCTGTTGTAAAAAAGTATTTAATGAAAGTTCTGTTCACACATCTTAAACTTATGTTTACAAAAGCATTTTATCAAAAGGACACATTTTATTTCAGGTGAGTTCGAAGGTGCACTGTTTAAAATGGCAGAGCAACTCTGTTCACAATAAAAGCATTCAAATAAACGCTTTTAATAATTTCTTTGTCATTTGTAATTTGTTCATAAATCATAAATTGTTTGGTGTAAATAAATCAGAGATTAAATTTGCAGGCCATGTGGAACAGCCCTGAGTGATACCACTGAAGGATGGAATAACATTAATGCATGTGATGTGTAATCTGTTTGTTTTTTCAGACCTTCAGTGAATCCTCAGCTGAGTTAAACGTTAAAACTTAAATCCAACTTCCCTCCTGTAAATAAAACAGTCCGGTCCCTGCTCCATGACACAATAAATCTGAGACAGTACAAAAGAATCAAGAACAGACAGTAGAAGAAATAAGAATGAGTCATTACGCACCATTTGATGAAATGGTGCCATCTTCGTATTGCTTAACTAAAATAACATCGACAAAGTCTCGGGGTGCTATGATCCCCATAGCTGCTGAAGGCGTGACTGTTCGGCAGATAGAGATGTCCTGCACAAGAATCGGAGACAGAGGAATGTACTCAAAGACTGATTGGAACAAAGCAAAATCAAAAATGGATGTTACCTCTGGTATCACATGTATGCATCTAAAGCTGCACTGGACAGTTCTTAGTTTTAAAAGATGTGGTTTCGTCCTCGTAGATCAGGCTGGCAATGGTAACTAGCAGAATGTAATCACAAGCAGAGACAAGTGAAAGTTGCCCCTTGTCTTCCTTTGATGTGCTTTGTACATACACATGCCTCATGGTTTGATAACCTTACTGTGTACCTGAGGTTGATTTGGGATATTGCAGTTTCAGAAGCCAGCGACATGTCAAGAAACCCAGTGCAGCTCTAGAAATAATTCACACAATCTCTGATGGAAATCAAATTAAATCTGACAACTATATGCAGTTAAAACTGGGTTAACCATTACAGAAGGATCATCAACGATCAGTTACATACCTCTGTGATTTGTTCCAAAAGCTCAAACCTTTTGACATTGTTGTCCCACTTGACCCTGAGCCCATTGGGCACTGGTTTCAGACACTCCCACACTTTCTCTGGGGTGCCACTGACAATACCCTCGCCCTTATACCTGCAGAGGAGTCAGACGATAGAGCAGTCAGTTAATAAATACTGTACACACTGCACATCATAAAGGTATCGTACCATGATCCTTCAGTATTGTTACATCCCTGTTCATTTCTGATACCAATCAGTTAATGATTTTAGACCACATCATCCTTAAAGATCCAGTGTGTAGGATTCTGAGGCATTAAAGGTTGAGGCAGCAGTATGCAGCTGACTGAACACTTCTTTCACCAACAGGTTACAATAATAATAGCTCACAAAATGTTATGACAAAGTGAGATGTACTGATATTCAGAGCAGTCAGGAGGGTGGATTACTGAGGGACTACAGGACGATGATTTAAACCACGAGTCTCAAACTAGTTTCATTCAGTCTGTGGGAAAAAAAGAACAAGAAGGAAGCGTTTGATGAAGAGCTGCAGGCGACAGGCTGCACACCTCCAACTTCTCAGTGAGCTAACAACTCCATTTCCTTCATCAACATAATCAGGTTCTCTATTGTGACTGAGTTTATTACTGACATATGGCCAAACAGAAACTTTTCCTTTTTGCTTTGACATCAAATCCTCGACAGTCGCCTCTGTAACTCTATGCGTTACATTAACACTCAGCTTGAACATCCTGTTCATTTGCACATTTTCATTTGCACATCATTCTTGTAATTGTTCACTGCCAGCCGGTCTGCTCCTTTTATCCTTTTACCCAAAAAACAGATTGTGTATATATATTTATATTGTATAGTTATATTTTCTACTTTTTAAAATAGTTTATATTGTTAATTTGTTATATTTTCTATTCTTTAAATAGTTTATATTGTTAATTTGTTATATTTTCTATTCTTTAAATAGTTTATATTGTTAATTTGTTATATTTTCACTTAATAGTTATTTGATGCATGCACCAATATCACCACAACAAATTCCTCGTATGTGTAAAATCGTACTTGGCAATAAAGCTTTTTCTGATTCTGATTCTGATTCTGATTCTGATTGCATTCAGCTCTCCTAACTCTCCACGCAAAAAGTTAAATGTGACTCTGCTGCTGGCTCGGCTGCTTCACCTGCTGCTGGAGTAGATGCCTCCATGAGTTTGTAATCAGAGCGTCTGTCGTAGACTTTTTATTTATTTTTTAGTTTTTTAAAGTAAAATGACAGTGAGCAAGTAATGTAACCAATGTCAGCCCAACCACTGTGTAACACCGGGAACACTGATTACCTTGGCAAGCCCAGTGCAAGGTTTAATATAATATGTTTACAAATGTATGTTGGTAGAAAACTGAAATTTTAAAGCTAATGTGCATAAAGATGTTTACTTGCTGTCTGGTAAGAATTTAGTTAGTTAGTTCAGTGCAAATCTGACACATTTTTTAAGAGCAGGGAATAAAAAATCTGCACTAATTGTTAAACGCTTGACATTTAAAAATGTATACCAATGGCTGTTTGCAATTTTGGATTAATGTGTAAATAATGGAGGTAAACCTGAGTCTTCAGTAATATTGTGCTTTCTTGTAATACACAGTGTTGTAGAGGCACTTCTACCAGATGACAATACCAGCAGTGGCCCCAAGCTAATTTGATTTTGAGAGCCCAGATTTAACCCCAGATAACCAGTACACACCTTCTTCTCTACATAATCTCAGATGTAACGATACACCCAGTGTCACGATATTACTATAACAAAATGCTGCGGTACTGCGGCAGGACTGGGACAATATCCATCATGCTGATCTTTTGCTTGTAAAGTTCATGGATCTCACGAGGGAAGTCAGTATGAATGCATTCTCCTCTTTCTCCCTGTGATCACATAGTTGTTTGAACAGCAGAAGATGCAATCACACCGATCAAGAAAGCAGATTTGTTCTCATAAGACCTGACCTACTCTGCCAGTGACTGGTTGGCTTCACTGGTTTCATTCTTAACAGCGGTATAAGCATCTGGTTCCATCGTCAACAAGCCTGTGGGATTTTCTTTAATTGGATTAGGAATATCGCTGATAAATTATCTCTGTGACAAACAAAAACTGATGATACTTCCATGTTTTGTTCATCAGGTTAATCTTCACGTATGAACATCACTTTGAGATCTTTAAAATTTAACTTAAATCTCAAGCAATACAAATCGAATGTTAGGCTATAAACAGACAAGATCACGGTCACATGACTGAAACGTCTCCACCACTAAGAGTCTTACTGCACAATTACTATCCAGGATTTCTATAAACTGATCAATGTCCAAGTTGTAAAGTCAGAGTTAGAGCAGTGTGGAACTAAAGTGGCCTGTAAAGACGGACTAGTGAGTAGATGAGTCGCCCATAAAGCAGAAACATAAACTGTATACAAATAATAAATACTGTACACACTGCACATTGTGAAGGTATCGTACTGTGATCCTTTGGTCCCTATAACATCCCCATTAATTTCTGCTACCAATCAGTTAATGATTATAGACCACATCTTCCTTAAAGATCCAGTGTTTAGGTGTAAAGGTTGGGGCAGCAGTATGCTGACTGAACACCTCTTTCACCAACAGGTTACAATAATAATAGCTCACAAAATGTTATGACAAAGTGAGATGTACTTGAATTCATTTAGGGTCAGATTTTATTTGAACAAAAAAGTTGGTGACTGAGCACTAGTCTGAGATTTGTTAGAGTGAGAGAAGTTTCTGTAACCTGGTGCACTTTTTAATAAAATACCATTTATGTTATCTAATAGTCACCGTTTCATTATACAACTGAATTTTCCATTAAAGAATGTTACAACATGTTTGTGTATGGCATCATTTACAGTTGTTAGAAAGAAAAACCTTTAAAAACAGAAATTGGCCAAGAAAATCTCAGTGGATGCATCTCTAGTAAACATGGTGGTGCTGCATGGCAGACCCTTCCAAAAGGTTTTTCTCCCTCTATAGACAGAAGTGATTCAGTCTAAGGCAATGAAAGCATAACAGTTATTAGTTCCAGTTAGTTAGTTTTAATTAAACATAATTCTGAAATATATGTCATGTTATTTCAGATTCATTCACAGGTATCTAAAGTACTGCACAAGGCGCCCTGCCATCTAAATGAACAGCAGCAGATTACTTTTTTAAAGTTGCTGGAAGTTCTACATTTTTATGAAATTAAGTGTTAAATAGCTCTATATTCCAAAAGTAATCACTGTTATGGAGTGTTTGGTAAGTAACCCATGGCTCTCCTCCTGCTCATGTAGTAAAAGAGAAATCAAATGTCCTGGTATCCCACTTTATCCAGTCAACAACTGGACTTCATACAGAAGCAGTCCTGTGTGTTGGTGACTGCACAGAGTCCTCCGTTTGCTCCTGAGTCGTACCGCTGTGTGTTCATGTGGTGGCAGAGAGCCGGGAGCTGACTGCAAAACTCACAACACTCACCACTACTGTCACAGTATCACTCCTGATGGGTATCTTGCAGATAGCATTAAAAATGTTTTTCTTAGTTGTGGGCATAAGACCATATACCATAGACCTGAACAGCAGCAAAGCATTCTTTTATTTCAACATTGAGCTGAACTGAAATCAAACTAGATGAGAAAGAAAAACAGAAGATGAGTTCTCTCACACATTCCCGGGGAACTCAGATGAGGGACGCCACGACACAACCACGTCATTCTGTCAAAGAGAAGAGTACATTTATAGTGAGCAACATTTGCCTTTGTGTCATCAGCTGCCCTGGTACATGCTGTTCCTCAGACTCTGCACACTTCAAAACAACACAGAATACACATGATATCTTTCTGTATTTCCTGTTTCAGGTTAACCATCCTGACCTCTGTCCACCAGCCACTGATTCTGTGGTGAGTCAGACAAGGTGCACATTTATCTGACAGGGTTCCATTTTTTACCTGGACACACTCCTCCAAACACTTAGCAACACTGTGAACTGCATCACTGCTCGGACCAACAACAGACCAAGAGTTCACACTGTGCATATTTTTACACTTGCTTGCCAAATGGGAGGGTTAAGCCTCAAGTTCTGTAAAAGTTGTTAACCCTTTCCTGTCAGGAGTCTGTGAGACATGTACCAGAGAAGCTACCTGGAGAATCTCTAACACCACATTTCAGACAGGTGTGTCAGCACGGACACCAGCGACATGTCACTCAGTGGCATCATGTCAGACAGTGACAAGCAATCATTTACCGACTTCTTGCAGACTTTCCATCCGGACTCATCCCTTTTGTAGCTCATCAGGCAGTCCGCCGCTGCATTGGCTTTGTGCTCATAATCCATAATATCTGATGAAGAGTGATGAAGATGATTCTTAACCTAATTCGCTTTGACGACTATCTGACGTTACAGCGGCCGAAAGGTTTACACACGACACTGTTATCTCTGAACTCAAGGCCAGCCAGTCACACTGCAGCCGGACTATGGCAGAAGTAGCATTACCTAACGTCAGTACAACCAGACCTGCTCAGGTGAGCGTTAGCCGCCACTACACAGCTAACGTTAGCCAAAATGAATGAAACGTGCTGCGCGCTGCCAGCATCGTTAACTAGCTCGCAGCTAGCTCGCAGTTACGACTCGTGTGGACGGAAATAAAACGACAACAACTCGGTCAGCCACTGCAGGGTATACAACTGCCTCACTGCGGCCGACGACTGTCTCGGTTAACACGTTAAAATCCGGACAGTTGAATGAATAAACAGGACGGGACGGTTAGCAGCGGCTCGACCCAACAATGACTTCCGCTGATCGCTTTCAAAATAAAACCCTATTCAGAAACTCCAGCGTATAAGAAAACGTAACATGCGCTGTGAAAACACTTTCAGTATATTAACAATAGTACTCGATCATTTAACAAAGTCTCGTTCCTTTGGTCTGCATACAATTCAATATTTAACCGAGGGTGAAGTGCCACATATTTTAATTTGAAGGCCGACTCTTCTTCTTCTACTCCGGTTGACTTCACGCACCTGCAGCTGGAGTCCTCGCTGTTGCAGCAAAGCATGCTGGGAATTGTAGTGGTCATTTAATTCCAGATGAGACGCTGTTACTCGGTGCACAGGCCAGGAGGGATCAACGTGTGATGCAACTGTTTTCTTGTGGTTGCAGGAGAAGCAGGTGATTGTGTGAGCTGCATATTGATGTTCCATCAAACAGTATCACTGTAATGTGGTTTTATTGTTTCACACATGCCACAATAGAAACACTGCTGTTTTAAAATGACACAAGGCCACACACATAGGAGAAAGAAATCACATTTATAATGAGCCGTGCTATCTACTAACACCCAGTAGCATGATATGTTTATCTATGATAATCTGAGAAACATTTGAACAGAATACACGTTAAAGCTGTCAAACATTGGAAGAAACCAGATCATTTGACTCTGTAACATTTAGATCAAAGCAGGGTTTGGACCTCTTTTTGGGCAGCTTTCCTTGCCTGGCATCAGACTTGAGGTAGCGCTCCTTGTTGTGGATGACCTGAATGTACTGGTCAGTGCTGCTGTTCTGCTGGTCACTGCTCGAGGCCAGGGAGGCTGAGTCAGACTCAGTCACAGGGGTCTCCAGTTTAGGTCTCGTCTTGGGCTTCACATGAGACTCCATGTGCCTGACCCTGGCCGGCGACTGATAGTGTCTACCTGGTGAATGGATATGACGCCTGGTTCGCACAAGAAGAGGGTCTGCTGTGGCCTGGAACCGGGAGTGTGCCTCCAAGTCTTCCCAGTCCATTTCACCTTCACAATCCTCCTCTTCATCCTCTTCTGGTGCTCCACGTCTTCCTCGAGCAGTGCGGCCATCTTTGGCCATGGACACGTGGCTCTCCACACGCTCACCAATGTAGAAGTGTGCTGGCTGGTGGAGGTCAGACAGCGAACGGGGCCGATGTGCCTTCCCCAAGGACGTCCTTCTCCTGCCTTTTCCCTCTTCCTCCTCCTCTTCCTCTTCACTCAGGTGCTGCTGTGAAGGGTGGGACCGGTGAGGATGCGGTTGGTGATGAGTTGTGCGGGGTGTGTAGCGTTTGATGTTGCGCGGGTACAGCTCCAGGATCTCTGCAGACTCTTCCATGAGGTAATGCCGTGGGATCCGTGTAGCTGAGCGCAACAGCTTCTTCCTGGGCTCGTGCTCGTTGACAATCACATAGCGGGTGGTGTGACCGCGTCGTCCTCCATAACTCTGTGCAGTGATGATCCCTGCGGCTTCAACAGGATGTAAGGAGCGTACGGTCTTCCTGCACAGGGGGTCAGAGTGGATGTTGTCAGAATAGCGAGCTGGGTGATTGTATGCCATGTGGTGGTAGGACTTGGACCTGCAGGTACCACTAGGACCACCAAGAAATGGTGGAGGCCTGTTGTGAGAAAGGACAACACATAAGATTCAGCCTGTTTTATCACTATGTAGTATTATTTGTTGCAAAAGCATGAAACTGCACTGCATTGCTGCATAATGATTTTTTCTTTTGACAAAACTAAAAAGGGAATGGTGTTCACTCTCATGGATATTGGAACAGGGCTCAGTGATGAAATGAATGCAACCAATGACTGCATGGAAAATTGAAACACAACAAAAAAAATAATAATAATGATGTATGATTTGTATGTTGTTCAGCCGTGATGTAATGTTTATTCGAGTATGTACAAAAGCAGCCTTAAAAAAGAAAAAGTAGTGGTAGGATGATCCTTACAAGCCAATACTCAGCAGGTTTGAAATCATCCTTTCATGCCAGAAGAGCTCCAATGACTTACAAGTATTTAGTGCTTCTTGGCAGGATGGAAAAGAAACTGAGAACTCCCCAGTGAAACCCAGGTTAATGATACATTCACAGTATGTATAATAATCTGGGCGGCTGTAGGAGGTAGAGTGGGTTGTCTGGTAATCGGAATGTTGCTGGTTCGAATCCCAGCTCCTTCTAGATGCATGTCGAGGTGTCCTTGAGCAAGATACTGAACACCAAATTACTCCTGATGAGCATCTGGCACCTTCAGCTGTTTGCCATCAGAATGAATTGTTGTAAAGCAGCTATGAGCGATCAGTAGACTGGAAAAGTGCTATAGAGATTATTAAGCTGTCAGAGTTAATGAGTCAGTAAAGTTTTGGCGGCCATAGTTGGAGTTCTGTTGTGAGTGGGTAGTCACAAAAGTTCAATAATGTTAATACGAATGTTCTGTATGTATTATTCACACTAAGGCATACAGTGTCTACGTACATGTTACATACATGTAATACACAGTGTTAAACTACATGTAGATGAACTACATAACTTAACTACAATTTACTGTAACTTGCTGGTAGTTAAACTACACTCATATTTTGTGCTGTGTCAAGTAATCCAACTACTTTTTTGTAGTTTAACTACTCAATTTACAAACTACAATTTTGGCCAATAACATAAAATATTTTTTTTATTAAAAAAAGACCCATATACTATAAATTTTATTTTATTTTTCTTTGAAAAATGGCATGAAACATGTCATGACATGCTAAGCCAGCGCTGCCTCAGACTGGCTCGCCCTGGCAGCACTCAGATGCTTCACAGAGGGTCTTTGTGCCATGAAGGCAGTGCTCATATGGCACACACACGTCATGGACGCCGCCTTAATGGCTCTGAAAATGAAATCAGCATGGCTTTATCAAACACAAGCATTAGAATAAATGCTACTACTTCCACTTCCACTTCTCTTATTAAGTTACTAATTTATATTGTTTTTATATGATGATCTTTTATTTTGAGTTTGTATGTACTTTACTTTATGGAATGTCTTGTCTTCTATCTGGACTGTAACCGTCTCGGAGACCGTTTCATTGATGTGTTTTTTGTGGATGTTTCTGATACACCTGCATTATTATTTAACTTCATAAAGTCATCAAAAGTTGATAAGAAATATGTCTAAAAGGTACTTAAACATATCGGTTTAAGAATATATTGCAGAATGTGATGCCACTGCAGTTTAGCTGAGTAGCATTTTGGGAAATGTGATGTCATATGGTGAGGTCACCTCAGTGGCATTATGGGTCAGAACAGAGCGGCTGTGGATGAAGAACAAGCAACTCCACAGTGATGTTATTCTACATGTCATTTTATTTATATCTTATGTGTAATGTTGTTAACAAACCTTTGGATGGACATTTTAAGTTATTTATTTCACCTTAGCACATTTTGGTTATGCTAATGTGTTTCTGACTGTTTAATGGACACTGGCTTGAGGGACTGTGGCAGTGGGTGGAATTTGTAATTGATATGTGAAACATTTGTGTCTTTTATTTTGTTGTAGTTTGTGTCAGGGTGTCTGCTGAAACACAGAAAGAGAGAGCAAATGAAAAGACATCTGTATGAAGTGTGGCCATTAATTAATTGGATCAGTGTAGCTACATGGACCATGAGTGCAATAAAGTTAAGAGATAATATTCCTGGCCATGTACTAAAAACGTGTGATGATCGGCTAGCTGATTTCCATGTTATCTCACTCTCACCGGAGACTGTTACCTGAGACAGGTACACAGCTGTCAGCATTCCTGTACCTAACAAGTCTAGTCTTAATAACTACCACCCCGTGGCTCTCACCCCCATCCTGTGGAAGTGCTTCGAGAAACAGGTTCTCCAGCACATCAGAGACAACACTCCTGCCAGTCTGGACCCTCACCAGTACACAGTCAGAACCAACAGACCCACAGACAAAGTCATTTCTACTGCCCTTCACTCAGGACGCTGTTTGCTGACTTCAGATCAGCGTTCAGCACAATCTCACCATGAAGTTAGTGGAAAACATAACACTCTGGACTTGAGCTCAACACTTTGCAACTGGATATTGGACTTCTTAATAAGCAGACCCCAGAGAGTTCTGATTGGCAGTCAGACCTTCAGCAGTGGAGCCCCCCAGGGCTGTGTGCTCAGCCCCCTCCTGTTCACACTGTACACCCAGGACTGACTCGCAGACATCAGGAGGTCTTTACTGTGAAGTATGAGGATGACAGACCACCATCATCAGCTGCATTATAAACCACAGTGAGAGTTCATATCAGGAGGAAATCAACAGTGTTGCAGAGTGGAGCACAGAGACCAATCTACTGCTCAACATCAGCAGAACCATGGAGCTGATGTGGATGTTAGAAAGGAGGAGGCAGGGGCGCCGCATAGCTCAGTCGGTAGCGCGCGACCCATGTGCCGAGGCTCTGCAGCGGACCCGGGTTCGACTCCCGGCCCGGGTCCCTTTGCTGCGTGTCACTCCCCGTCTCTTACCCTGTTTCCTGTCTATCTCTTCAGCTGTACTATCAAATAAAGCCAGAAAGGCCAAAAAAATACTTTAAAAAAAAAAAAAAGAAAGGAGGAGGCAAAGACACACTCCTGTCTCCATCAGTGGAGCTGAGGTGGAACAGGTCAGCAGCTACAGGTTCCTTTGAATAACTATCACTGAGAACATATTTTGGGCATCCCTCAAACACACAGAAGAAGAAGAGGCTCTACTTCCTATAGAAACTTAGGAAGGCTAAATTCCAGTGCAAGACTCTGGTCAACTTTTACAGAGGAACAATAGAAAACATCCCGACTGGAAACATCACACAGTGGAATGGTTCATCACAGGCCAGGACAGGAAGGCTCTACAGGGGGTGATTAAAACCACTAGGACATCACTGGTAGCACCTACAGAGCGTCAGTGACATCAGTGAAGTGAGATGTCTGCACAGAGCCCAAAGATACTACAAGACAACACCCACCCAGACACAGGCATTCCCCAGGCAACACTCATGTTCTAAATTAGATGTGGAACAAAAGACTCAAACATAGTTAAACATAATTTAAATCCGTGTTATAATAAGTTATAATAAAGTGACCTTGTAACCTTTCCATTGTTAGTCTACTGCTTTTGTAATAAAAAATGGTAATGATTATAATTACAATTGCAAATTTGTCTAGAACACTCATAGTTGGATCCTTTGTTCAATCGTTCAACTCCAGCACATATGTGAATACAAACTAAAACATGCATACTCGACTTATAAAAGTGCATAATAGGACATTCCCATGGGCTGTAAGAGGTCCCCTATTGTCTGAAGTCCACCTGATTGTCTCAACCAATGTATCAGTGTATGAGACCTGTTAGGTACGTGCTCCAGCCTGTGTTTGGGCAGCATGGTCACTGCTGGGCTCCTGACAGATCCAGCAACACTTCCTCTGTTCAGGTCTGCCCTGGACGCTGATTGGGTGATGGTGCGGATGCTGTTTCCACGGCGATTAGGAGACTGAAAGTTTGTGACACTGCCGTTCTGTCGGGGCGATGGAGTGTGGATGGAGGTGTCCTGGCTTGTGATGTCACTCTCCTGCTGATCTGGCTTCTTGTCTGCTGCAGCCTCTGGAGCCTGCAGTCTAGCTGAGGTTGGGTTAAATGTCATTAGGTGAGGGTCATGACACTAGCAGAAATAGTGGAGAGCTGAAAAACACCAGAGATACCTGCAGCCATTTGTAAGACTTTCTTCTTGTCATCAGTGCGCTCCTGAGGAGATTTAAAGAAAACCCCACTTTAGACACTCTTTGGTCCACTGAATATCATGGACTCTAATATTTAGTTCAGGACAGCATCTGAGGGTGATTTCATCAGAAATTATGTTATTTAAATGGCTCCCAATTGATGTTCTGTCAATCAACTAATTAAAAATAGATTCATCTTGAAAACAATGTTGCCATTAGATAGTTTGTCTGTCAAAGGACACTAGTTCTGAATTGTTGGGTTTATAAAAATATAATTCTAATAATGATGTGTAAAAAAATTTACTTAAATTAACCTAAGAATTTAATTCTTTGAACATAAAATGTCCACACCCAAATTTAGGGCACATTTACCTATATATAAGAGAGAGAGAGAGAGAGAGGTATGCATAGGTATATATTTATATTTATTTAATATATTTATATTATTCAGTGTGAATAAATACGTAAATACTGGTGACCCATTCTGATAATGATTCATGAGAGACTCACAGTCTGGAGCTGCATCCTCAGCTGGTTGTTAGTGAATTTGAGTGATCTGGCAATGGCCTGGAGGTAATATATCAGCATGCTGAAACACACAGGAGCAAAAGTCAAGATGGCTTATTGATACGTAGATGTGTGTGTGTGTGTGTGTGTGTGTGTGTGTGTGTGTGTGTGTGTGTGTGTGTGTGTGTGTGTGTGTGTGTGTGTGTGTGTGTGTGCAGTCTTACAACAGTAGCAGCAGTGCTGGCAGCACCACCACAGGGCTGGTAACATAACTCATCACTTTGCTGAACCACAGAGGGAAATCACTGGCCACCGTCTCAGAGATGATGTCATAAATCTTCTCTTGGCCACTGAAATACAAATGTTATCATTTACAAACAACATAAACACAAACACACCAGTGGTGCTGGCAGCAACTGACAGAACCATGTCTGGCAACAACTTTAGCTTCTGTGTCCAGGCCATCGCTGTCACCTGCAGTCCAATCAATACATTCAACCTGCATTCACATTCAAGCTGCGTGATAACTAAAGGCAGGTTGTGACTGAGCTGGGGACGCCCACTCAAATTATGTCAGCTCTCATCAAAATAATATTCTCTGTGTAACAATTTATTTTGCTCACATCCCACATTTCCTACACCATCCGTGGCTCACCTTACTTTTAATCCTTTGTTCAGCTGTCTCCTGGTATAACTGAAATGTTGTCAGTTTTATTGTTGTTTGAGCAGCACATTTAACAAGGTTTGAGGTGGGAGTTTGAGTCTCACAGCGTGGGGAGTGAAGCAGTTCTGTAGTCTGGTGGTACTGTGTGATACTAGCTGACCAGAGTGTCACTCCCTAAGTTTCAATAGGAAGTAGAGCATTTTCTTTCCTTTTTAACCAGAAGGTTGATGTGTGATATGTTCTCAGTGATAGTTATTCAAAGGAACCTGTAGCTGCTGACCTGTTCCACCTCAGCTCCACTGATGGAGACAGGAGTGTGTCTTTGCCTCCTCCTTTCTAACATCCACATCAGCTCCATGGTTCTGCTGATGTTGAGCAGTAGATTGGTCTCTGTGCTCCACTCTGCAACACTGTTGATTTCCTCCTGATATGAAGTCTCACTGTGGTTTATAATGCAGCTGATGATGGTGGTCTGTCATCCTCATACTTCACAGTAAAGACCTCCTGATGTCTGGGAGTCAGTCCTGGGTGTACAGTGTGAACAGGAGGGGGCTGAGCACACAGAAGCCCAGATCCAATCGGCTTCATGGAGGAGAATATGTTGAATGCTAAGCTGAAGTCAACATTGGCTAAAGGTTTGGGACAGGACCTCTGAGATGTTGTGTACTGCCTTTTGTCATTTCAGTATATATATATATATAGAGATATATATATATATATATATATATATATATATATAGATATATATATATATATATATAGATATATAGATATATATAGATATATATAGATATCACACTGATCATAGAGCTCAACAAACATCTTTAAATACTATTATTATTATTATTATTATTATTGTCATTATTATTAGTAGTATTATTAGTATTATTATTAGTAGTATTACTTTGATACTGTACCTGAATGGGCCACAGTGCTGTGACGGTCTGTACCTCACTATGGCAAAGATGGTGGGCAGCATACACAGGAAGAGCATGAAAAGCAGCATAGCCAAGTAGAAATTGTTTGATCTAAAAAGGCAAAGACAACATGGAAGTGATTAAATCAACACAATTTTCAGATGTCTGCCGTTTTCACAGATTTACTCATCAATTCAGCAAAATGCAGCAGAAATTCAAATCCATGTGGAAGATGTTGTTAACAGAAGGAAATCTGCTTTCACCTACAGATAAGCTGTGTTCTATCTTGTGATGAAAGGCTGAAAACATGTGCAGAACCTGGAACGGACATAAGTTACGTGGGAATCACGCTGCTGAAGCCCCATTTAGATCCACTCAAGTATTCCAGTGAAATTAGTTTGATGGTTAACAAAGAGATAGTGAATAAAAGAGCAAAACAACCTATAATACACACTGTTTCTCAAAGCTATTACATTCTCTTCATTAGGTGGAGACCCAACAAGATATTGTTCCTAATGACATCCTGATGAAAAACTGAACATTTGTACTGAGCAGAGCTGAAATCATATAACCTCAACCTCACATGACTTCTACAACTGCAGCAAAAATGCAAAAGAAACAGCTTGGAATTAGTGTTATCCAACCCCTATGAGCAGAACATTTTGTATTAACCAGTACAGACTGAAGTGGCGTCCAGCTGAAAAGTGAGCTTGAGCGGACACAGATCAACCACTTTTAAACCCAAAGCAGCTGTGCTCACTGGACCTGTGCAGCTCTGAGCTCTGCACAGTTTGACTAGTTTGGTCTAGCTACCCAAGGACACAGATTTCAACAAACCAGTGTGTGGCTACTTGCACAAACACACTGTTTCAACTACTTTTTTATTCATTTTGACTCATACATGCTACAGCGCTGTGTTGTAAGGTGTCTGCTGATGTTGCATAACTTTTGGGGTGAGATTTGGAGCATGTTAAGACGCTTAAAACACAGTGTGAAGTTCTGACCCCATGCTGTTAGCTGTCAATGCTAACTCTCCATGGTTGGACCAAATGTGTTTGTGTCTTTGGTACTGGCAAGCCAAGGGTAGCTTGAGCAATGAAGCTGCATGATTAAATCCACCAAAATTCTCCTTTAAACATTTTGAGAATTACACATTTTCACTATATGTGATAAACATTTTCAGAATTAGCCGCTGAGTCCACAAAGTCGTGTTGCTTCAAGTCCCAATTCCACAAGCACACCAAAAATACCCCTTTTTCAAGCAGGTTGGCATGTAGCGATGAATTTCTGTGTCATCAGGGCCTTAGCTTCTATTTTCAAATCTTGTCCTCACAATCTCCATAAATAGCCACACTGCTGTAGGTATACACTCAAAATGAACTATTTACACTGTTAGATTATATCACCTTGGGTGTGGTGCTCATAGTTTTGTTTTATTCTTTACAATATTTAGGTTGACCATACATTACCACTTGTGATAGTAAACCTGCAAAAAGCTTATTTTAAGGCCAAGAGCACTAAACCCCTTCAATGATGCTTGAACAAAATCCATGTTATCTCCAACAGAGTTATTGTCAGTGTGGCACATATTCAGATGTCTCAGCACTCTGTAAAGTAATTATGAGTAGAGGGCATAAAAATGTCTTCCTTACAATCAGCAATGTGTCAGTGTCAGTCCCTCTCTGCCTCCTTCATTTAATGGCTCATGTGAAATCTTCTATCAGCTGTATACTGGACTGCCTCTGTGTGTGTGTGTGTGTGTGTGTGTGTGTGTGTGTGTGTGTGTGTGTGTGTGTGTGTGTGTGTGTGTGTGTATGTGTGTGTAGACACACACATCACATCTGGGAATGACTGATAAGGACTGAGAGCATCACTGACAGCCTCCTTACATAAATCAGAGTGGGCGGAGCGCCTTGGGCCTGTCTGTATATGTGTATGGATGGAAGATGCACGTACTGTACTTCAGGACAACACACTGATTTCTCTCATCATGAGAAAAATAACCTGTAAAGCTGTGTTGATGATGTGTAATCACAGCAGTGTGCTGATGCAGTGTCATCATTATCAAACAGAGGATCACGTGCACACATCGTACACAGCTCAGTGAGGAGGATGGAGGATGTGACGCAAGAGCAAAGAAAGACATAAAATCATGTCCTTTAGTTCTGATAGTGTGTGTGTGTGTGTGTGTGTGTGTGTGTGTGTGTGTGTGTGTGTGTGTGTGTGTGTGTGTGTGTGTCTGACCTGGAGGCTCTGAACACCTGCTGATGGGGAACATTACAGGTGAGGACGGCCCAGCTTCTCAGATACATCAAACCAATCAGCTTCAACACGTTGAAGGCAGGAAGACAGGGAGAGAAAAATGCTCCCATCCTGCAGGAGAGACAGAGGAAAGTCCGCAACACACACACACACACACACACACACACACACACACACACACACACACACACACACAGTCACTGAGGTCACAGCCCATATAAAAGACATTACAGCCAGTGGCTCATGGATTCACTTCATTATGTTCATCACTGCAAGGCGACATTTCTGGAATGAGTTGAGGAAACACTGCCGCGGAGGTGTAATGGAGACGTTATAGAGGGCAGTATTCCTCTAAACAGGGTCATACAGACTGGACAGCACTGGCCAGACTATTAACTCTGAATTACATCCTCTATTACACTCACAGTGGTATGGTCAAGGTGATACAGTGGAATTACAAAGATATCCTCAGTGTTTCATTTTTGTCACTTTTATTAGAGTAATACTCACCAGATCATTCCTTGGTTATAAATCAGATGCAGGACGTTCTCTGCTATCTTAAATTCTCCATATTCAGGCTGAGAAGAGACAGAAAAATCTTTTGGTGTGGTGTTCTGTTGTTAGTTTTCTCTCTAAATGTCAAATTAAGTTTCAACAGGCAGTTTTTTCCAGAGACTTGCGCAAATATTTTGGCACTGCTTCTCCTCCGTTCAGCCTCTCATCTCTCATAAAAAAGAAGATGTGCTGATTATCCCGATCTCAAACTGTGCCACGTTGTCTGCCACCACACCAGCCAAGGCCATTCTGTGACACTGACCTTGCTGATTATGAAGACAACACAAAGAGAAAACAAGTTTCTCCTGCCCCAGCTGGTAAAAGCCTTGAGGCCAGCGAGTAAAAGTCTGCTGCCTGAACTGGCATCAGAAACAAGGAGTAATAAGATTCAAGGTGTTAGATCATCAAACTTCAATCTTAAACACCTATCTGCAATCACACGGGAGGTCCCAACAGGTGGAGGTTCCAAATAACATTTACAGAGATCCACAAAGCCCCATTACACATAACTATCCCAGTCATGCAGAGGATGACCAAATGTACCAAACGATTTGTTCATTTGAGATTTGAGTGAACTGACCCCTGACTGCTAGTAGCAATGGTTCTATGAGTTGGACACAAAGACGAACATGCATTCACGTAAGCCAGAGGGAAGAAAGCCATTGGCAAGCTCCTGCCAATGGTTTCTTTCTATTCCATTGATCCACAGGTGGAGATAACATGCCAAGAAAAACAGCAGTGCAGCAGTAAAAGGAATGGAAGAAGAACATTTCTAGCAAGAAAGATTTTATCTACACAATGCTGGTTTCAAAGTTATCAGAAACATCAGATCAGTAGCTGTTGTATTGGCAGAGGGTTAGATGAAATCTATATTCCTTTAATATTTGTCTGTCAAAAAAACAAGGCTACAGTCAGATACTGATTAGCTTAGCACAGAGTGGAAGCTAATGTCGCCCTGTCCAGAGATAACTTACTTTGTCTCATTTCATGATAAATACTGTAGCTTATAAACAAGAATTTGGGAGTTATGAGCTGAGCCATTAACAGTAACAGCACAAAGCAAACAAAGGTTTCACAACACAAACACACAATCTAGTGCTCAACTTACAAACTTGCTCTCTAAATCCCAGCAGCAACAGTCACTCAGGTAGCGAACCACCAGTCCTCTGATGAAGTCAATGAGCAGGATGCTGGCCACTGTGAAGATCATGTCGATGATGGACAGCTTCAGCATCTCCTGGAGACACACATACACAATTCATTCCATTACTCAGCACTCACACAAGGCTGAAACCTGCTCACCAATGTCTCAGTGAAGTCTCGAGTTTGGCCCGTCAGGGACTTGAATGGAGCGAAGGCATTGCCAGTATAATGCACGTGCCCATTAAATGCTGTAAAGCTACTGAAACACAATTTTGACCATAAGGAGACACATTCAAATCAGAGGTACAGCGACCCAACTCTGCTCTGCTCCCATACTGTACACTATACACAGCATAATCACAGTCTGACGTTTTCATTTCTACATTGAGTGACTTTCACATACTTTGAATCTTGTGAATGTAATCTCTGTCCAAACAATCACAAGAAGCTGTGTGACTTTTTCCACATTTTACACTGGATCTACCACTGCCATGTGACCATGAAATGTGCAGCAGTCAGAAGAGAGGACCTGGCCAACGTAGGTCTCCCAGCACTGGTCCTGCTGAGAGCGGGTGTTCTTTTCAAACAGAGCTGTCTGGTTGGAGATGGTCCCTGAGCCGCTCCTGGTAATGTTCATGACCATGGGGATGGTCGCTATGGTAGTGTTGCGATGCTCAGAGACGGAGATGTTGGACACCAGGGTGGAGAGACTGTCTACATCCGGCTGAGAGATGGTGGCCAGGAAGGAGCTGGAGTCAGACCAGTTCCCTGGATTCACTGGGATCTGGAAGACAAAGAGACGGTCCATCAGTCACTGCTGTGCTATTCTCATATGAGCAACCAATAATTAATCACTACTTTATGATGTAAATCACTTGTGTGACAGTTCCTGCTGTGTCTCAAACACATTTTACCACATAAACAGACTCACAAGGTGAAAACATACCAGCTGATGCTTTCACGTCTGGTCCAAACACAAGAAAGACCATTTTCATAAAACATAAAGATCTTAGAAATCAACAAAGCATCCAAACTTCAAAACAGACAAAGCAACTAAAACAAGAAGAGCTGGAACTGAAATAAGATGAGAACAAACATTTGAAGATAAAAATGACAGACGCTTTAGACTGTTCTGCATGTAATTCCTGGATGCAGTTGCACAGTAAGAACAACCCTAACCCAACTGTAAACAAGCAAACTGTACTGCTCTAAATGTTGAAACAAGTATTTTCCTCACAGCTGCTAATATTGTGCCGTGCACAAGAAATTCTTCACAGAGATGTCAGATAATTACCACAAGGAACTGGGTCATTATCAGAGATGATGTGATGTTTTTCAAGCACATGTATAAAGTCTGGGTGTGCTGCCACAAGTGTCCTCTGCAGAACTGTCTGTGGCCAAACACCACAGAGAAAATGTAGGTGCAACTCCAGATTTTAGGCATGCAGACTGAAAGTAGAATGATCTTATCATAACTGAAAGGTACCAGCTACAAAAATGAGGCCCAGGAGACGGAAAGAACCACCTTAACATCACGTGCATGTGTGTGTACTCACAGCAGAGCTCATACTGTTGACCTTATCAAGGAGGGCAATAATGAGGCTGTAGAGATTCCCCAGGTATAAAACAAGCACCCTGCCAACACATAAATACAGGAACAATGTTAGTGTGCAGTAAGACCTGTGATGTACTGTACAGGCATCAGGCAGCAGTGATGAGGCACCTGGCCAGCTGGAAGCGTAGTGAGGTTCGCGGGTGGTACATCTCCAGCTGAGCCACCAGCTCGAAGGCAGACGGAGCGATCATGGTGATGAGAGAGACCACCACACTAACCTGGAAAGAGCAGGACATGAGCGTCACTGACATCAAGGGTCCTCCTCGTAAGGAAACACGGTTGAAACCTCCGTCTCTCCTTTATCAGTGAACATGTCAGCACTTATTTTTTGTCATAAACCAAATGTTGAGCAGAGTTTCAAAGGATAACAAATGAGAGTCAGTTTGCGAATGTAAAATAATACACAAATAATACCTCTGGAGATTTGTCAGTCTGAATATTTCACTCTGTAATTATCATATAGGCTCACTGTGTTGAAACCAGCAGAAACAGAATATACATTACTGTCATTAAAGGTGATAATTGCAAGAAAAGTTTATTGCTCTCACTCCCCTCTCCTCAAAAAACAACCATGTTGTATGTATAAATGTATAAAATCACTTTCATAAAAGAGCCAACACTGTGTGTTAAAATGGTTAAAATGGTTGTAATGTTCTGACCAGCACCGTCCTCCACAGACATCAGGAGGAACTCTTTAGGTTCATAATGAATTATTATGAATGTGCTCAGAACCAAAGCTGACATTTTAGCCTCATTCACCATAAAGTACTGGAGCATTCAGAGGACCACCAGCCTCTCCTCACACCACCAGCTGTGACTCCATCACGTGTGTGTCAGTTACATTCATCATCCAAATAAACTGACAGTGTTAGAAGTGGCTAAATCAATAAAACTGCAACAAGATGTGAGGATCTGTTAAAATAGCTAGCATTGTAAATTGATTATTTTGTAACATTTGTTTTGATTAATATTAATAATAAATACAGATGCAAGAGGCTGTTAGGAGGGTTCTGAGTGTCTGTGCTATATTTGAGTGAACTGAATGTAATTAAAATTGGCTCCCTGTATTATTGGTTTTGGATTGAGGTCACATTCTCCACATATGGACCTCCTGATAGAATAAGTAGACTGGAACACACTCGCACAATAACAAGGTACCAGGTAACAGCCACCCCTGCTCCATGACGTGTGAGGGAGGTGTAGGTGTACACGCAGTACTGCTGTTAGCCTATGAAATGTTTGGATATGTTTCAGAGTGTTAGAGGCTGTAACACGTGTCGTGGTGTGTGTCATCTCCTCCACTTTGTTTATATCTACAAGCCTTTTCTACTCGTGGCGCTGTACACCTGAAACACTGTCAGGTCAGAAGTTGTAAACAGGGACATTCTGACCTCTGACGGTGACTGGACGCAGCACTAATTTAGCTGTTCATTAATTCTGTAGGTGATGCTCCTCATGTCATGCTTTGCCTCACACTTCCTGTAGTTGTTTCTGTCCTGTCTCTCTGTGTGATTCACCTGTCTCTGTTTACCTTCCTGTGTATCTAGTCAAGTGTTTTCCCTCCTTCAGTAGTCAATCGTTCTGTTTGCTCCTCATGTCTTATCTGCATTTGTTCCCTGTGTTTCCTGCATTTTTATTATTATTATTAGTTCTTGAATTTCCTTCTGTGTATTTTATTATTTTTAACATTTTCATCTCTTATCATTATTTAGGTAATTTACCCAGTCTCTGTGTTTGAAGCACACCAATCTTTGTTTTAAAAAGTGCTGTATAATTAAAACATATTTTGTGGCTTACTCTAACTGATATGGCCATATGTAGTCTTACACTTACAAAGAAACTTGTGTTTTATATTGCAAGTTAAATCAGACCGACAGAGGTGGATCGTTTTAATCTACATGACTCACAAACGATATTTGGATCCAGCACTAAACTCAGTAGGCTGAGTGAATGAAATGATCGCTGACAGATGGAGGCTGACAGTCAACATCTCACACTGCATCAGTGTCAGTCTCCACTTCCATTGATTCCTTGGAACTGTATTGTATGTTAGATAATCTGATTAAACTATTGCTGCTGCTGCTGCTGATGATGTCTGCTCCACTCCGCTACCTCATTCTTCTCCCACAGCGTCAGCTCCGGCTTCTCCTGCTCTAGTTTCTGAGAGCGGTCCACCACAAAGTAGATGATGTAGATGCTGCCAGCCAGAGACAGCAGCACCAGGATGTTAGCTAAAATACGCAGACTGATCAGAACTGCCCTGAAGAAGAGCGCAAACACACACAGACACATTCATCAGCCAGACAGCGAAGATTTCCTCTATATATGTATTGATATCCAAAACATTACATAACGGCAGCTGGAAACTGGTCCAGGCATTCAGCTTGAGTCTGCTGCTACACTCACATGACTCACTGCTTACTGTCTCTGCTGCACTGTTACTGATCACATGACCAGCATCCACCTCCACCTCCAGCCAGCTCTGGACTTCAACTAAGTACATTTACTCAAGTGCTGCACTTAAGTACAATTGTGAGGCACTTGCACTGTACTTGAGTATTTTTCTGTTCCTTCATACATCCATCCACTACACTTTGGAGGCAAATATGGTACTTTTTTACTCAATACGTTCAATAAATTTAGTTACTGGGTATTTTCAGATTATGTTTCATTCAGCCAAATGAGTGCAATGCAAATTATTTTACCAACAATCAGATTTAAAAAACAAAACAAAACAAAAAAACACAGTCTAGTAATCATAAAAATGCTAACTCATCAGATGATACAGTTGGCCGGGCCAATGCACAGTATATAGCATATTCAGACATGTAAATATATGCAAGTTTACTTCTACTTGTTCTTTTGCTACTGAAGTAAATCTATTGCTAGAAAATTACTTTTGATGCTCGAGTACATTTAATATCAAATACTTTTACTTGTACTTGAGTACTCGTTGTATAAGTGACTGTCACTTTAACCAAGTTAATATTTGAACAGTTCTACTTTACTTTTATACAGTATGCCCTCTGAATCTATCCTCCACACCAGGGGAAGTCATCGCTGCCCACTCCCTGAGCTTGGTGTGGGAGTGACAAGGTCTGAGCACATTCTCCACCACAAAAGGTGACTCTGTCATCCAGTATAAGAAGGAGAGATTTAAACCATAGACCTGTTTTCCCTCCTGCGCTGACACCCGTACAGTATGTCAGAGTGGAGAATAACCAGTGGGAGGTATTGAGGGAGATACAGGGCACTCAGTCATCTCATTCTAATCTCTTCTGTCACTCCAGTCATGTGACAGCTTCTGTAACTCATGTCAGGATGACTGCACATCACTGTGTGTATTGATTTCAAATGCAGGGTGCAGTAAAATGATTCAAAGGCAAAACAAGCACAGAGGGATATGGAGTCACGACTTGGTTATCTAAGCTGACCTAACAGAGGAAGACGAATCAAGTAAAACACAGAAAACAAGAGACAAATAACAAAGAGTCCTACAGACTGGTGTCCTTCTTCTTCTCCTGCTCCTCCACAATAGCCTCCTATTAACAAAAATATTATCATTATTATTATTCAATATCATTATGTTATCAGACAGATAGTTTTCAATTCATAGTATCTGCACATGCAAAATGTTGGAGCCGCATTAATACAGAAATATGAGGTGAAAAGAGGCAACAGGCAACAGATCTTACTGTAATGATTTATGTCTGTGTGTGAGTGTGTGTGTGTGTGTGTGTGTGTGTGTGTGTGTGTGTGTGTGTGTGCATGTATGTGTGTGCGTGTGTGTGTTTGAGTGTGTGTGTGTGTGAGTGTGTGTGTGCGTGCATGTGTGTGTGCGTGTGTGTGTGTGTGTGTGTGTGTGTGTGTGTGTGTGTGTGTGTGTGTGTGTGTGTGTGTGTGTGTGTGTGTGTGTGTGTGTGTGTGTGTGTGTGTGTGTGTGTGTGTGAGTGTGTGTGTGAGTGTGTGTGTCTGACCCTGATGTTGTTGACGATGGCCGCTCCTTTGCTCTCTGCAGCCTCGGGGTTTCCGATCAGGTAGTCCCAGGCACAGAACACCCTCCAGCAGAACGTGAAGTTCTCATCAGAGGCGCTGGCCAGACTCAGACGAGAGTTCTTAGCCATTCTGCAGAGTATCATCATCATCATCATCATCCAGAGGATATTATCAAACCATATAAAATATTATTGTAGCAACATTATAGAATAGTGATGTTAGTCAGTCGGGCAGCCCAACACTTTGGTTCTCAGTGAGATTTTAAACAGTCTCTGGCCAGATTTCAACATCAGGATACACATACATTTGTGGCTTACACAAAAATGATTAATGTTAGGGGTGCACTGTATGGATCACTAGCTGCTTCTCACAGCGGATATGATGATTGCAGTGACAATTTCACATTTTTCTATTTTGTTGAGAAGCTCTGAATCTGTAGTTCATGCACAGCTGATGGTAATAAAGGCTCAGATGAAGTGAGCAAAGATGGAGGATTTAATATGCCTTTTCAGTGCACTGATGAAATGACACAGTACTGATCGTCCAACCTGGTCAATCATCCTTATTGTACTATGACATTAATAAATCATCAAATTGTTATCACAACAGTGTGAGTTGTAGTGGTGCAATCATTACTTTCTTAACAAAATGATGAAACTGTAGGCAAAGACAGCCATCCCAACCAGGAAGTAGGCGAGGGGCAGCCGGTACCCTGCACTGCCAATTTTCCTCACCCTGCCATAATAACCATAGAATAACACAGAGTACTGCAGGTAGCCCTGTGAAGATCAAACACACACACACACACACACACACACACACACACACACACACACACACACACACACACACACACACACAATACATGTTCACAACAAACTCAAGGAGGTGTAGAACATGACTACTGCACGTGAAATAAAAACCTTCATGACAAAAGCTATGCAGTAACAAATCAACAGCAGAGCAGAGAGAATCATTAATGCTAAATCTCTCTGATGGATCGGGTCTCGGTCCACTACAGCCCAAGTGCCATTAATATGCGGTTGACATAGATGGCACACAGGATGAATTTTTATGTTTGTGGTGTCTCCCTGACCTTTCATCCAGCACCACTGTCATTTCATATATTCAGATGTAACAGGCAGACTGCCATCAAACTGCATGGATTAGATAAGACAGCTCCATGTCATGATGAGCTAATGTGCACCTCATAAATATGCCATCAGTGCTGAAAACAATTTTAAATTGATAATCAAATGAACTACGACCTTAATATCGAAGTCTAATTGAATCTGGGAGTTGTAGAATTGTGATGTCTCTAATAGATATCAAGGAAACAACATCATGTAACTATATTACCTTAAAATAACAGCCTCAGATCATCTTAATGTTAAGGTGACTTGTACCAGGGTGACTGGTGTCTGTCTTCTCTGCCTCCCCATCACTTATTTCAAACTGTGTCTCTTCAGTGAGCCGGTAGGATCACAGCAGTGCGTCACACACAGCACCAACGTCTACTGATTTCAGTGAAACCGGATCATATGTTATGGAGAAAATATAACAATGACTCCAGACTGGCTCATTCAGAGTGTTTGCTCACAGGTTCATTTTCTTTGTGCATAGGAGACAATCATGGAGTGGTAGTGCGTTGGATTAGAGGTCAGGAAGGCAGTAAAGTAATGTCTGAATAATGGACCTTTGAGTCTGTTAGTAATGTGCTATTGACAGAGCAGTAAAAAGACAGAGAGGCTTGCCCCAAGAGACCAGATGGTGTCCAAGTCCTGGGCTGAAGCCAGATGCTCCTTGGGGATAGTTTTACTTCTCGTTGTTCCAAACGGAGCTCCCGCCAGCAGCTAGTACACACAAACACACACCAAGTCAAAACATTATGATGCTGATACATAAAAACCGTCATGGACACTACATGTACAGGAAGAGAGAGAGGACAATAGCAGGTACTTCTGGAGATAAAAATTGTGTTTTTGAATAAGTCTCAGGAAAACAAGAGCTACCAACACCTAAAAACACCCAGCCAAGTTACCAGAATTAAATGTTGGCAGTTAACATATTTAGAAAACCATGTATATGGTCATATTTGTGCCATGTGCACCATATTGATATTTATGTAATATATGTCATGTACACATGTTTATGAGCTGGTGCTGGGAGGAGGTGGTGCTGGAGTTAAACTGGGCGAGAAGATCTGCCTGAAGACTGTTTCCATCCACGATGAAACAGACAGGTATTTTCAGCAAGAACTCGATGGTCTCCTCACCCTGACCAGACCGTAGTCACAGCCCCGTCACAGCATGAGAGTGAAAACTGAGCTGAAAGAAATGTTACGTTTCAACATATCTGTGATTTGCAGGAACATACATTACCAACATTTATTCTTGCAGCTGTGTTGGATTACCCAACTGACTGTATGCTTCACAGAACAGTTACATACGGCACAACCTGTGTGCATTGTAAATAAATACACTCGACTATTACCACATGAGAACTGTACTTTACTTCATATTTTATTTGTTTAGATTTCCATCGGAGCTCAGATTACACAAGTCAGTGTGATTGATATGCAAATAATAATAAAGAACTTGAACTTGCACTTGCTGGGCAGAAGGATGAAACAGCCACAGAATGAACGGTAACTCCTCCAAAAAGGTCTAACTAAAAGTTTGGTTAGGAAACATGTTCTGTCCTTTGACAGGGGACAGAACATGTCCTGTGTGACAGACGGATGTTCTGTCCACACAACCATCCATCCTGACCTGAACAAAAAGCTCAGCGGAGCTCTGCAGACTGTGTCACTCTGGAGCAGCACAACATCTCTCCATCACTTGTCAGACAAGAGTAGTAATTACTAAAGCCACTAGAGGGCGCTGACACTTGAACTGAAACATATGTCCTTTAGGACCTTTGCTTAAATGAATATAAATAACAGCATATTTTTGTGTGATACAGACACAGTTGTTCAATGAAATAGTGATGTAGAGCTCCTGCCTCTCACTTGATACAACAATATCAATGAGCAAAGTGTATCTACACTTTAGTGTTGCCCTAAAAAAGTAGGCAGACTCAAGAAATTAAAAGTGAAGAATAACTGAGCTGATCCTTCGTTCCATAAGTGGTCAGAAAATGTACAGTTAGAGACATCTAATCAGACAGAACATCTACGGTGATTCATGTTGGATGATAAAACTTGTTAAGCAGAGGATAAGCAGAACAGTAGATGAGCTGTGTGAGGAGACAGTGGGAGGATTGTCCCAACACATTTAGAGAGATTTAGGAGACAGAAACACAGGAATAACGTCAGGCGTTGGGATTATAGGAGATGTCATGTCTGGGGAAATTGCTTATATCTGCAGGTCACTGACAAACATAAATCCAACAGCATTTTCTCCTTTTGTTCTCGTCCACAGTTTGTGCTGCGACTGGTTGAGCTGCTGGAGAATCACCAGCTACAAGATACAAGCTCTGTGAGAAGGGATCCTCTTATATCACCTGCTGTATGAGCAGCACACTGACAAAGGAGCCGAAGTCAACAGAGTATCTGGGGACTGAATCTACAAAACATCAAATGAGAGTATTTCATAAGATGATGATTTTATTGAAGTTTATTTGAAATTTCAACCTCTGAGCTACATCTCAGAATTGTTGTGTTTTTTCCTACGTGTATTCTAAACCTCACCAACAGCTTATTTTGTCCTGAACATCTAAGAGACCCTAAGGATCATTTTACAACATGTATTCATTTAAAGGTGTAATATGAAAGACTTTTTGGTTTAAAGCAAATACAAATATAATAATAATAATAATAATAATAATAATAATAATAATAATAATAATGATAATAATAATAATAATAATAATAATAATAATAATAATAATAATAATAATATCAACACAATGTCCTTTTCTGATGAAGTCAACAGCAGTCTAACAGCAGTCATATGTGTGTAGAATACAGTTAGCAGCAGGAAGCAGTTACTCTGGTGACATGTACCTATTTGTTCAGATTATAAATAAATCAACATGTGGCCAAATCTTACATATTGCATTTTTAAATAGCTGTTGCAGAATGGTGACAGACAATAAATCATAAACAATAAATCATTTTTTATCCAAACAAACAATTTGTCATTTTCAAATTCACATTTCTACTCACTTTGACGTTGTTGCTTCTGTGGTTTCCTGTTTTATTTTAAAGATTTACCCTCATGTGTCATAATTACATATTTCATAATTTTCATTTCCTCCCATTGTTTGACTTCCGGCTCTTCTCTGTGTCCACCTGTGTCTTGTTTGTAATTAGAATAGCATCATACTATGGTAGTATAGTAACATATAGTGTGTGGTCTGTGTGCTCCCTCACACGTCAGTTCGTCCTCCCGTGTCAGTCACGTGTTTATTTGCTGCTTGTGTTTTTGCTTGTTTGTGCTTTGCTTTTAGCTTTATTTAGCTTTATTTAGTTTTTGGACTTTCAGCCTTTGGTCATTAAGCTCACTCTTAGTTCCTTATCCTGCCTAACTTTTCTCTGGTCTTGGTGTCCACTATTGGGTCCAAACTTACCAACCATCTGCTAATTGGACCAGATTCTGTGCAGTATTAATGTAATTCTGTCTCATTTAGAGGTAATTTGGTCATGCTAATTATTATTCTTGATGATTCCTCACTCATATCATTTCACAATATCATACTTTAAAGTATCTTTAAACTCTTTAAAGTAAACACCAACCACACAACGATGAATCACAGTTTAGGTAACTATTCACACAGGATTCACATATGATAGGCAGACTGGTGTATTAAACAGTGTCAGAGACTTGCTGACCTCTGGCAGGACGATGAAGGCTCCAGTCATGATGGTCAGGACAATGTTGATCCCAAACAACCAGCGGAGGAAGATGAAGTAGGACGCCACGCCTGACCCAAAGTGACCTTAACAAGACAGAGACTGACTGAGACTGAATGACATGAAGCATGCGCCTCACGCACACACACACTTATACAGCTGCACATAACCAATATTAAGTTATTCCATTATGTTTTCATGGCAGTTTAATGTATCTTTCTGTGACCCAAAGAGGTCTCATCTCATGTGAATTAGGCCAACATCCTACAGTTTGTAATGAGGCAGTGGGGCAGGTTGTCCTCCACTACATCCTCAGATATGACAGGACAGACATAAAACTAAATGAATGATAGCATATTGGGCGTTATCCAGTAATATAATTACTTGAATTAATTCTCCTGAGAATACAGATGACTCACTTTCGATTTTCTTGATCCTCACTTCCCAGGGGACGAACAGAACCACGATGTTGTAAAGCACACGGGAAAGTTTCTTCACAAGCTGCAAGAGCAGAAACACTGAGAAACGTCTGAGTCACTCTGACAGACACACACTGCCACAGCAGGCTCAGTCAGCAGGTCCATGCTGGCTCAGGTGCATGCTGCCATATCTAACACCTGTGATGTTGATGACGGGGCCACTGACTGTACAGAGACTGTGCTGTTAAGGTTAGGCTTCTGGTTATGGTTAAAGAAACTAACGCTGACTGTTCCTTTTGTAATGTTGTAGCAATAAACAGCACTTCTGCCTTTGCTGTTGAGACATAACTGTGGTCAGAACGCCCAGAAGAGAAGAAGTCTGATGAAGTAAATGTAAATCATAGGTGTGTTAAATGTTTGACCAAACAACCATGCTATTTTTTAGAGAGGCCAGTGTTTGGCCAAAAAATGTTTCTTCATGTTATTACATTCATTGCAAACTGTAGGTCTTGTGGAGTTTGTGTTACTCACAATGTAACGCTGTTGCAGCTGAGACAATGCAACTGATGATGTGATGAAAAATAAAATCACAGCTGAGATGACGATTATCAATCAAGATAAGGTCAGCTGAACCAATGATCTGATTTTCAATTAACCAGGAGCCAAACTGCAGAATTAATAACTTATCATCAGGCTGCTCACTAAACGTCAATTTATTCTAATGGAGCCTGCGCAGCCTGAACATTTTAATTAAACTGAGCTATAACAACAGGGCTATAAATTCACTCATGCTGCTGTGCCATGGCTGCATGGCTCTCATTCTCTCTGCCTGTCTTCCTCTCGGTTTATGTGTGTTTGAAATATAGACGGACAGATAAAGCAGATGTAGTAATCGACAGTATAGGTGTGTTCAGCCTGCAGGAGGAGAAACGCACTGTTGGAAGGAAAAGGAAATCCACCATGTTTTATCATTCTGGCTCTGATCATTAAGTTACTGCAGTGCAGTGAAATAACACAAAGCAGCTCTATGCAGCACACAGTGAGAATACATGGAGCTGTGGCTGTACAGTATGAAGCACACATTTCACTGAATCTGCTCACAGCGACACACCGGAGGAAAGAGGATGTCAAGTCAGCCAGAGCACAGCGCTTTTTAGTTGTTTTAATTTCACATTCAACTTCAAGCTGTGGCGCTCTGGGAAGCTGGGTTGCTTTTATTACATTTTACTGTCAATGATCTAGTGCTGCAGTTCAATGGGGCAAAAGAGTTATACTAAAGACATCACCATGAAGTTAACTCTCAACCCTTGTGTCTTGGTCCACCACTGAATGGGAATTTCCACCATGCTTAAAGGGTAACTCCCTCAGCTTTACATTACAGTGTGTTTACAGGTCTTGGGGTGCACTACTGCTGCTTGGAAAAAGGTCATTTAAAGTCTCTGTGGCTCCAGAGCACGCTGCACGTCATCCGATAACTTGTCCCCAGTGACACCACTGAGTGGCTATGTGAAAAAGAAGTATACATGGAATATAAAAAGGTTAAATCTTAATTCACAACGCAACTTAGCCACTGAGAAACATCACTAGAAGACATTTATCAGTTGACATACGACTTCCACTGGAGCCACAAAAGGCTTTAAGCTGTATTTTAGTAGCACTCTCCAAGCAATAACCACACTAAAATATGTTGATTGGTGGTTGCCCTTTAATGGATCTCCAAAACGCAAACTTAAGTATATTCTAACTCGCTGGACTGAAGGAACTATTTAATATTCACCCTCTGATTTGCTAGTATTCCTATTTTCATCAGTCAAAGGTGATTAAGGTCACATTAAGGTAACTGAATTACTCCACTGTAAAAATAACTAGTTACCAGGGAAACTAACTATTGCGTAAGTAAGTTTAATATGTTTAAATATGTCTAAGAATTTGGATTTTTTTCTAAGCAGATCTGAGTCAGCTGTTGATAACAGGAACATGTTCTCAGAAACATACCTGCCTATCACTGCATTCACTTCAGTCTGTGTCACAAGTTTTTGGGAAGCTGCAGCAGAAACTCCAGCTGTAAGTGCTCGGACAGCTCGGTGTCCTTCTGTGTTAGCAGAGCTCATGTTAGCCACACCTGGCCTGCTGTCATCCTGCTGCTGAGAGACGCTTCATTAGATGAGAGCTGCTAACAGCGGACGTGGACAAACACTTCGCTCTGGGACATAACGAACACTTCACATGAACGTTCTTGTCTTTTACGTCAAACAGAGTAAAGTCATGTCTGTACTTCCACTTTGAAGACGCCATCTTTCACTCCAGACTCACCATTGCTGCTGCTCACCTCTGCTAGTTTGTGTGGTTTGTGTGTAAACTGAACACTGCCTCTGATTGGCTTACAAACTCTCACTCTACCTTAGCCAATCATCATCTCGTGTGGCTGTCTGGCTCCTCCCCCCCCAGGTGGCTGAGAGCCGAGCCAGATGACGACAGCTTCAGTTTATAATGCGCCACATTAATATTTAGTAACAGTAACAGCATTGTAACGATGGAAATAGTAATTAGTTAGATTACCCATTACTGAAAAAAGTAACGCCATTTATTTTAACGCTGTTACTCCCATGACTGGTGTTTCTGCATGTCAAAGAGAAGTGCTGTGAAGGACAGTGGAGTTGGTGTGAACATACGTCAGCTCCTGCAGTCTGGTATCCTCTGGTTCTGGTCAGTCGGCCCTCATACTTCAGAACAATCTCTCTGGCCTGCCTGGGGAACCAACACACACAGACAGATGCTCACAAAGTACATTTACTCACATGCTATCTTCACATTTACACTTCTGTTACCTCGCCACTACATTTTTGATGATGAGGACTTTTGGCCCTTGTGTACACATGAAACTTAATGATGATTGGTGGTCAGACTGTTATTGCACAGTCTGAGGTATACTGGAGATTCTGGCCCTGAGGCAGAATCAGAAAAAGAGCCTTTAAGATATTAATAATTATATAATTCCATACATTTTTAGGCAAAAAAAATCATTGTACACTACCAGTCAAAAGTTTGGATACACCTTCTCAGTCAATGGTCTGTCTTAATTTTTTAGCATTTTCGACAATGTAGATCAGTACTGAAGACATCAAAACTGTGAGGGAACATGTGGAACAAAAAAGTGTTAAAAACTGCAGAACATGTTTTATATTTTAGATTCTTCACAATAGCCCCCCTTTGCTCTGATTACTGCTTTACACTCTCTTGGCATTCTCTCGATGAGCTTCATGAGGTCGTCGCCTGAAATAGTTTTCCAGCAGTCTTGAAGTCTTGAAGGAGTTCCCAGAGATGCTGAGTACTTGTTGGCCCTTCTGTCTTCACTCTGCAGTCCATCTCATCCCAAACCATCTGGACTGGGCTTAGGTCAGGTGACTGTGGAGGCCAGGTCACCTGGTGCAGCCCTTACACAGCCTGGAGGAGTGTTTGGCATGTGGCTGCAGGATGCTGTGGTAGCCATGCTGGTTCATCGTGCCTTCAATTTAGAATATATCCCCAACAGTGTCACCAGAAAAGCCGCCCCACACCATCACACCCCCTCCTCCGTGCTTCAGGGTGGGAACCATGCATGTAGAGACCATCGTTCAACTTTTCTGCATCGCACAAAGACACGGCGGGTGGAACCAGAGATCTCAAATTTGGACTCATCAGACCAAAGCACTGATGTCCACTGGTCTAATGTCCATTCCTTGTGTTTCTTGGCCCAAACAAATCTCTTCTGCTTGTTGCTTTCCTTATAGTGGTTTTTCAGCAGCTATTTGACCACAAAGGCCTGATTCACACAGTCTCCTCTGAACAGCTGATGTAGAGATGTGTCTGCTACTAGAACTCTGTGTGGCGTTCATCCGGGCTCTGATCTGAGGTGCTGTTCACTTGCAGGTTCTGTGTCAGTAAATCTAATGAACTTCTCCTCTGCAGCAGAGGCGCCTCTTGGTCTTCCTTTCCTACTCAGGTGCTCATGAGAGCCAGTTTCATCATGTGTTTGATGATTTTCACGACTGCGCTTGAGGATATGTACGAAGTTCTTGATATTGTCCAGACTGACTGACCTTCATGTATTAAATTGAATGGACTGTTGTTTCTCTTTACTTAGCTGAGTGGTTCTTGCCATGATATTGAGTAGAAGAGTAGTCGAATAGTGCTATTCACTGTATTGAACTGTGTACCAATCCTGCCTCTGCACAACACAACTGATGGTCTGAAACACATTAAGAAGGCAAGAAATTCCACAAATTATCTCTTGACAAGACACACCTGTTAAATGAAAATAACCATTCCAGGTGACCATCTCATGAAACTGACTGAGAGAGTGTGTAAAGCTGTCATCAACACAAAAGGTATCTTCTTTCTCTTTGAAAAATATAAAATACATTCTGGCTTATTCAACACTTTTGGTTTACTACATAATTCCATATGTGTTCCTTCATAGTTTTGATGTCTTCAGTAAAACTATAAACCACTGAATGAGTCTGGAGCTTTACAGTCTGTAAGAGAGTGGAACCAGCTCATCCTGTCACTGGGACAGTTCAGAGAACTATGAGCCATGTCAGGTCAGTGAAGAGACTTTACGTGCATTTAACACTCTCCAGTGGATAACTGTAGAGTTTACTTTACTTCACAATAATGGAATATACATGGATTCATTCTGTGATGTCATGCCATTAGTTAGGCTGAGACTTGAGATTAGATACAAATCACAATAACTCTAACTACAATTAGTCAGAAAATCCCTGATTTGTGATGTGAAATACAAGCTGTTATTGCAGCGGAAGTAATCGCAGACATTCAGCCTGAGATTAAAGAGGGTGTAAAAACGCGGACTTGCATCCCATCCCTGATGATGGTAATAAAACCACTGCGGTAATAACAAACTGCCCATATAAAACCTGTTATCCATGGCACATACTCAGCACATCTTAGAGGCTCTCGATCTACTCGGGTTCTCCCTGTCTCAGCCTCTTCCCTATCTACTAGTCGAATGACATTTAGCTGGCTGTCACAACACACCCTACACATTTTGTGTCTGATCATAACACAGGAATAAGCTTCTTTAAAGATGTGGACCTCCACGAGGTCATAGAAGAATGTCATCTGCGATAAGTTTGTGTTAGCCACAGAGCTGTTTGTGCTAAATGGTAACAAGGTAAAACAAGCAAATGGTTACATGTGACTGGAAACCAAAGTGTGAAAAGAATACTACAAATGGGAGAAAGCAGTAAAATAGAAGGAAGAAATAATGACTCAGTCAATAGTTACA
Organism: Acanthopagrus latus; assembly: GCF_904848185.1. NCBI lineage: Eukaryota > Metazoa > Chordata > Actinopteri > Spariformes > Sparidae > Acanthopagrus > Acanthopagrus latus. The sequence goes on along the minus strand of NC_051042.1, from coordinate 70,828 downwards.
CAATCAATCAACAGTCATCAATGTTTCAGAATATTTCCGTCTTGTATTATTCATATACAACATCAAATATGTTTAGAGAGAAAAGTAACACAGATTATGTTTTCTGCATCCAATCCTTATCAGAAAACAACCATGTGGTTGTAGAAACAGCTTATTACAAGCAATACTGACGCTTCTTGTTAGGGGCCAACCTCCAGCGGCTGCAGTAGTTATGAAGGCGGAGGAAGTGAGGACCTCACTTTATAGATATAAAGGCTCATTCTAAGGTAAACCTCTAAGGTCTCAACCTCACCATACAGGAAACCAGTCAGGCACACACACCTCCTGAGGGTTTGATGGGGGAGCTGCTGAGGTTTGGACACACTCACTGCAAAGTCAGTGACATATTTATTTGCAGAGCACTTTCATTAGGAAAAGTAGCCTATCTCAACTATACAGTGTGTGTGTGTGTGTGTGTGTGTGTGTGTGTGTGTGTGTGTGTGTGTGTGTGTGTGTGTGTGTGTGTGTGTGGAGGGGCAGGGTAAACCAGCACTCCACAGTTATAGAGGGAACAAACAAACAGTTGGGTACTTTAGGACTTTAAGCTTGCGTCTCATTGGCCACGGTCTGGTCCGAATGTTGGCAATGATCTCTTTCTGGTACTGAATGTTCTGGAACATCTCTTCTGGGTCATTGCTGTCCACCCGCTCATCCTCTTTGTCCTCATCATCAGAGGAGCTGTAGGATAAGACACAGGGGCACAATGAAAAATAGTTTGAACTGTTACATTGTCAAGATAAATAAACTGTCATCTCAGATACTGTATGAAGATGTGGTGGGAGGGGAGGCGAGGGGGGACTCACCCTTACATTTTATTTGATAAAAAAGCTAAATGAATTAAACTAAATGTTACATTATCAAGATAGTGTTACTAATAGATTTATCCATCCATTACAAAAAGTAAAAACACATCTGAATTAGATCAGATGATGTTTTAGAGATCAGATATCTGACTGTCAGTCATCATCAGATCACTAACATGAGACCTGAGTCACATTTCCAGCTGTGATGGTTTCTCAGAGAGGACGCTTCCCTCCGGTGAAGCTTCTGTCTATGGTAAAAATCCTGATCCATCAAATCTTTACAGTGTCTACGTACATGTTACATACATGTAATACACAGTGTTAAACTACATGTAGATGAACTACATAACTTAACTACAATTTACTGTAACTTGCTGGTAGTTAAACTACATTCATATTTTGTGCTGCATCAAGTAGTTCAACTACATTTTGGGTCATTTTTTGTAGTTTAATCACTCAGTTTACAAACTACGATTTTGGCCAGTAACATGAAATTGTTTTTATTTATAGAAAAAAAAAAGACCTATATGACATTATTTTATTTTATTTTTCTGAAACATGTTGTGACATGGTAAGCTAACGCTGCCTCTGGCAGCATTCAAATGCCTCACAGAGTGGGCGGGTCTTTGTGCCAAGGAGGGCGGAGCTCATATGGCACCAGCACGTCATGGACAACCCTCCCTCTACCACCGACACCCCCCCAAACGCAGCCCAACCACGGCCATATGTGAGCATGTACATGTTGGATATAGATGCATCTACAGACACGACGTGTTCACGTGTTCGTGCCTCAGTATTGGAGCCTCTGAAGTTCCTGTGATGTCAGCTTTTGTTCTTCAAAAAATAAATTTTGAGTTGAGAGAAATATTTCTGCTGGCATGTGACTGTTTTGTTGGCTATTATATTTTGTTTCATATACACCATATGTTGATTTATTTAATGCTGAATTAGTATAATGAGTAGAAGTAGTTGCTAAAGCTACTTTTTCAGCAATAGTTTGTTCAAACTACTGCCTGGCTGAGCTACATGTAGTTTTACAAGCTACGCTTGCAAAGTAGCTTCCCTGACACTGACTGTGATAAAAAAAGAGATTCAGTTTTTGCTGATAAATTACCTGAGAGCACTCATGTTTCCCTGTGTCATTCATAGTATTTTGTGTAGCTAAGCTCCTGTTTACAACCTGTGCATGCCCAGGGCCCATGAGGTATGCATACTTAACTGTGTTGTATGGACAGACAATATTTCAGAAACTGTGCCAAATCATTCGTCTGGACGGAGAAAGATTTTTTATAAAACCCTGTTTACAGTCACAGTCAACATTTTCCTTTTACCAAGTTCATAGTTCAATTCATAGTTCAATGTTGAACTGAATTATACAACGGGCTAACTTTTTTAAAAACTTCCACCTGCTACTGATGATGCTTATCTATCTATCTATCTATCTATCTATCTATCTATCTATCTATCTATCTATCTATCTATCTATATACATACATATACATATATATATATATATATATATATATATATATATATATATATATATATATATATATATATATATATATATATATATATATATATATATATATTCATATATATATATAGACAGGACTTCTATCCTCTATGGTAAATTAAACCCTATTTCCAATTATGTTTGTATATAACTTCATAATTTCATAATTATGATGTGCTGAACGACGTAAATGGACCCTCAATGTGTTCACATATAAGCCTTGGATGAAATAATGTGTGGATGAAATATACAACTCCACTGGTGGATGGCAGGTGTAGAAAATGGAGGACTGTCACACTAGGGTCCAGGGTTCACTTATATACCATTGGCCATATCATATATGACATATATATGAGATATGAGTTTTCCCTAATCTTAATCAAGCCCTGCCAGTGGCGACGCACGACCGTATAAAGTTTGTCAGGAAAAAAATTAATTGCATTGTCCGTGAACATTTTGCTGATACATTCAGTATTAACAGTTTTGTCACTCGGTGTGTACATTAATTAAAATTTCCTCATTATGTTAATAGAAAAAGTATTTTGGTCTCAATGCAGCTGCTGTTGCAAGCTAGTTTTATATAAACATCATTTCAGAAACAGGCCGAGGGAAATGGCACCCAAAAGCTGTGGGATATAACACTGACCAGTCTGAGGACCTGTTGAATCTGTTGAGATTGTTCTGAGCATTCTGCACACTGATCGCAGTTTTGGAGGCCTGAACATACCCCAAAACTCATCAAATCGGATTATATGTCACATGTGGCAAAAAATTAGATAATCCAACATCACTGGGTGTGGGCGTGGCCAGGGGACTCTAGCGCCCCTGCTGGAATCCCCAACTCATACATGCACATACATTTACTAAATTCAGTTGCATATGGATCATGATGAGACGCACAAAAAACATCCAAGGACCAAAACCACCACTCCAACAGGACGTCCGCCATTTTGATTTTAGTGCGATTTTGGCCCTTTCCATGCTTTGTAGTTTAATTAAGCCCCAAGCCTATTTTCTAGGGTTAGGGTTACAATTTCCCATCTACAAATTGCTCACACATGTAGAGGGTGTCACCCTGAATACATCTATGCATCAACACTGTGTCATATCCATAGCATCACCCACTGGACACAGGAAGTCAGACAAACATCAACTGATTTACATGACAGGTTTCAGGTTGTTTTCTACACATCATCAACACTACAACATGACAGACAATAAGTGAGCGACATGCCTTTTATTTCATTCATTTGTTTATTTTACAATTAATCTTATAAGACAGGGCAGAATCACATGTAAGTCTCTCCCTTGAAATAGCATGCATACAGTCCTATCTCAACAGTTACTTACACCTGTTTACAGTGGGAGCATATTGGTATGTAAAATTAATAAACTATATATATTAATATTTATATATTAATATAAATATTAGAATTACAGTTTTAAAGAAGATACAGGAACACTAAAGAAAAGAACAGTCAGAATCTAGAACATTCTCCTTTCATCATTTTGACTTCTTACGTCTCCTGTTTAAGATTTCTTTTCATGTATCAATCATAATATCCTTCATATCTTCCTATTTAGAGATGACTGAATTCTAACCTGTTTCTGCTAGAAGTGAGTTAAACAGAGTTACGACTTGAATAAGATCACTGAGACACATTTTTGATATAATGTTATATATCTTTGAAATAAGTCAATCAAGGTTTCATTTGGATGCTATTTTAAGAGTACTTCATCTGTAAGTACATGAGATACTTGCATTTCCTCTGTTGCATGCCATAACTCAACTACATAACCATTATAATGCGTTTACGATATGTTTTCTTCTAGTGTTTCCACATCCAAACAATCACTGCGTTAACTTTGATGACATATGACCTTAATTGTCGTTTAGTTATTGTCTGAACTGAACCAAATGATTGATGGCATAACAAACTGGGTATTCATGCAGATACACTACCTTTCTTTTTTTTAAAGCAATCATTTATTTTAAACTGATCAGTGTATTGATTTACAGAGCCAAACTCTTTAATAACCAGTTCATGAGCTCTGACTACAAAGATGACAAATTGGTCAAGATGGAAGTCAAGTGTAACCAAGGACACAGGAAACTGTTTGTAGTCTTCCCAGCTGACTGATAGTAAATGACTAATTGTATAACCTACAGGATGTAATATGAGAAAGATGACAGTGTGAGAGAAATGGACTGATACACAGAGACACTGAAAGAAAGTGTCTGCTCAGACATTCAGATAAACGTAACATTGATCAATAGAAAGAGTGAGCCCACTCACCCCTGCTGGTGGTGCTGGTAGGCTGAATAAATCCTTCTGGAGTTCTTCCTGATACTTTTGTGTCTCTTGGCTGCAGACAGAGACCTGCAGCTGCCAGCCAAAGGCTCAGATACTGTACTCATGCTGGCTCCGTGTGTCTTCTTGACAGGGTTCTTCAAAGTGTATGCAGGTCAGAGTGTGAGCAGACAATACATGCTATCAGGCTGGACAGGAGGGTCTGCGCTGGAGCTACCTGCTGAGCTGGAGCCCCACTGGAGCTTGACACACAGCAGCACTGACTGAAACACACACACTCACCAGTCCAATCACAGCCACACTGACTGCTTAAAGGGACAGCGCGACGCAGACCGGACAGCTACTGTTATTATTTTGAAAATCATGTAATCATTACAGTGATATGCTGTAAGTGCATCAGTCATGAGCTGCAAATATGAAATTTACATCAGTATTACAAAGAACAGCTGGACCTTCATACATTTGCAGTTTCAATGAGTTTAGGCAACAAAACGATTTGGTTAGGATTAACTTAAGGTTTCTAATTAGCAATTTAAGCACAACCACAATGTTTCTTAAACCCATTACTCTAGTAACTTGAGTTTAGAGCGTACATATATTGCATACGTATCTTGAGTTACATTATGTAGACAACTATTCTTCCCTGACCTCCTGGCATCTGTCTGACCCTCGTATGGAAGCCAATATCTGCCAGTCAAAGACAAAACCTTCATGATAAATAAGCCTAACAAACAAACAAACTATACATTCCCATAGTAAAAAAGAATTATGTGGGAAAAAATCAAAATGATGAATTTAATGTTGACATTTTACCTTATAATTATAATTTATACCTTAATTTTGACTTTAAACTATACCTCTGACTTTAATCTGATAATTTCAGTTTTTAATCTCATAATTGTCTGATTTTGTGTCATTTTATCTATTTTAAACAGAAATGTCTTCAAAACTGATGACTTACCATGGGGATATTTTTTCATTAAGCTTAACTTTCACCTTGAACCTGAACCTGGTGTAAAGTCTGGCATCTGTATAATTCAGTGTTTTCTTGTTCATGTGTTTTCTGTTTTATTTTGATTTCAAGCCTTCTTGTGTCACTACTTGCTTTTCAGTTCCTCCTGTGTATTTTTCCCTCTCAGTGTTTTTCCAGTCATTACCTCACCTGTCCTTTTCCTTCCTCACTCCACCTGTTCCTCATACCATCATTAGTGTGTCAGAGTATATTCTGTTCTCCCTGAAGTCCTGGTCAGTTTGTTCCATCTGTCTGTCTTAATCCATGTTGCTCCGTCTTGCTCCGTTGTTCCTCCAGTGTCTCTTTGTGTCTTCCATGTTTCTAGTTTTGGTTTCTTCCTTCGAGCAATAGTGTATCCTGGATCCCTTGTTTTTGTATTCATACGTCTTTTGTAGAATAAAGCTTGCTTTTTGTTCCCCCATTTCCTGCCTCCTGTGTGTGTCTGCATTTGGGTCCTCACATTGCAAAAACCATAACCTAAAACCATAACAGAACAAACTGACCAATATGGACCCAGTAGACCTTTACACGCAGTTTGTGGATTTATGGAAAGATTTTGGGGTTGTGTTTAGTGGTGGGGGCGGGGGCGATATGCTAGAGACGTTATATTCTTTCTTTGGGAAGCTGGTCCCAAGGCCCTGGTTGCAGGGAGCTACAGATGCTGCAGAACTCATTTTAGAGGTTGAGAAGCTTGAGGTTGGGGCTCTATGGGTGGAAGTAAACAGCAACGACTCCCAGCTAGCTGGCAGTGCTCCAGCCCCAGCCCACCTCAGCCCGCCTCAGTCCCAGCCCACCCCAGCCCCAGCCCGCCTCAGCCTCAGCCTCCCGCCTCAGCCTCAGCCTCAGCCTCAGCCCCAGCCCGCCTCAGCCCACCTCAGCCCCAGCCCGCCTCAGCCTCAGCCTCAGCCTCAGCCTCAGCCCCAGCCCACCTCAGCCCGCCTCAGCCTCAGCCTCAGCCTCAGCCTCAGCCCCAGCCCAACTCAGCCCCAGCCCGCCTCAGCCCCAGCCCGCCTCAGCCCCAGCCCACCTCAGCCCCAGCCCACCCCAGCCCCAGCCCGCCTCAGCCTCAGCCTCAGCCCCAGCCCGCCTCAGCCCCAGCCCACCTCAGCCCCAGCCCATCCCAGCCCCAGCCCGCCTCAGCCTCAGCCTCAGCCTTAGCCCCAGCCCCAGCCCGCCTCAGCCCCAGCCCACCTCAGCCCCAGCCCACCTCAGCCCCAGCCCGCCTCAGCTCACCTCAGCCCCAGCCCGCCTCAGCCTCAGCCCACCTCAGCCCCAGCCCGCCTCAGCCCCAGCCCCCCACAGCCCCAGCCCCCGCCCCCCGCAGCCCCACCCCGCCTCAGCCCACCTCAGCCCCAGCCCGCCTCAGCCCCAGCCCACCTCAGCCTCAGCCTCCCGCCTCAGCCTCAGCCTCAGCCTCAGCCTCAGCCCCAGCCACAGCCTCAGCCCCAGCCCGCCTCAGCCCCAGCCTCAGCCTCAGCCCCAGCCCGCCTCAGCCCACCGCAGCCCCAGCCCGCCTCAGCCCACCTCAGCCCCAGCCCGCCTCAGCCCCAGCCTCAGCCTCAGCCCCAGCCCGCCTCAGCCCACCTCAGCCCCAGCCCACCTCAGCCTCCCGCCTCAGCCTCAGCCTCAGCCTCAGCCCCAGCCTCAGCCTCAGCCTCAGCCTCAGCCTCAGCCCCAGCCCCAGCCCGCCTCAGCCCCAGCCTCAGCCTCAGCCTCAGCCCCAGCCCGCCCCAGCCCACCTCAGCCCCAGCCCGTCTCAGCCTCAGCCCACCTCAGCCCCAGCCCGCCTCAGCCCCAGCCCGCCTCAGCCCACCTCAGCCCCAGCCCACCTCAGCCTCAGCCTCAACCTGCCACAGCCCCAGAATGACAAGACAATGCTGTACCTGTCCAGTTCATTACATATATGTAATATATGCATACATGCTCATTACATATATGTCACATAATGCAACATGCTGTGTATGCAGAGCTGTTCAGCTTTGCTGATGACAAGATGCCATCAAACAAACTAGTTTTAATATTTCATCACTTTAATAGTTTAACATTCAGACGATTTATGCAGACTGTGAACGTTTCATTTCCTCACCTGGAGGTGGCGGGACAGCACTCCAATATGCTCCAGCAGCACTTCACCTTTGATCTTCAGGGCATTATAAATGTGCTTTGCATTTGTAATTCCAATCAGCATGTTTCATCGTGTTCAACAATCTTGTGAGATGTGATGGGTGGTGCAAGAGCTTGAAGTGCCACAAGTGGCACCAAAAGCTATAGGGTTCATCCTCTGGGGAGCATGAATGTGTATGTATGTAATCTCTAGAGCAAAGTGTACAGACCTTCAGGAAAAGACACTTGAAATCATCTTCTAAGATATTTTCCTCTAGATTTCATTTCAGATCCATCCCTTTTCAAACCTTCTCTAAATGAAAGAATGGGGTTATTTATGTTTTTATTCAACCGAATATCCATGACTTCTTTTTGCTACACTGAGGTGTGGGAGCCTTATGTTCACTTGGCTCCTGACTCTGTTCAGTTATTGTTGAAGCTGAGAGGCAGTTTCATCGAGCTGGATGCGACTATGGAAGCCTGACAGATGTCTCCTTTTAATTGGTGGCTGGTTGACTCCACTCAGAGGAGTACTTTTGACCAACCTGTCTTTGTCCATGAGGACAGCTGAACGCTTGTTGGAACACAAGGCTTATATTCAAACATGAGGTAGGAATCAGTGCCGGCCCCGAGCAATGAGGTGTGCTAGGCGAGATGTCAGCTGGCGCCCCCTTGCATCGCAGTCAATTTCACAATCAGTGTTCATACACTCACAGAGACACTGCATGTGTGTATTCAAGATTTCATTTCTCTTAAGTCAAAAATATCACACCAAATAAAACCTAGAATTAGGCAGAGTGCATAATGATGGTGTTGAAGACCCAGACATGTACTAATCACTAATCAGTGGTGACTAAGTTGGAATGACTTGAAAATCCAATGTAACTATCTCAGTTTCTAAAAAACAAACAAAAAAAGAATTAGGGCATATAATTAATAAGCTATATCAGAGTCACTGCAGACATTTGGCCAAAGGTACTACTTAACTCTCCTTATAACTCTCCCTCTCTGATGTGTGTTTTCAAATGAGAGTAAAATGCCGTCAGTCTCACACCTTGCACTGCAGAAACCAACATGTCATGTTAGTTCAACTCCAGACAAAGTAGGCCTAACTACACGTTTGTTATGTCTGTAAGTGTGACACTTAAACGTTGAAAAGTTTTGAAAAGTCTGACTGCAATCTGGCAAAACACTTAAAAGTTAAATTAGGTGTATTTTTATGAATCCCCATGTGCTGTACGTGTGTCAATACTGTGGCACAGTTATGTCAACAGATCTGACCGGGGAACATTTTGTTACTGCTCAATGGTAAGTTTCTTTTCATCAACAAACATGCATTAATCTTAAGTACAGCTGCTGGCTGCTCTGTAGTGACATTGTATCAGTCAGAAATGTTTAACCTTAACCAAGGTGTGAAAGAAAAGCCACAGATGATGCAAAACGGTTTGACAAAGCCTCTTTAAATTAGTTGGGAGAAGTAGGCTGTGCACAGCGACAGATGAATGAATGAAATGCATTCACTAAGAGTCCAGAAAGTTTAAACAGAAGAATGCAACCCTAAGCCTTAAGGTTTCCAGTGTCTCTCTTTAACCAAACTACAGTGAGCTTAATTTCCTTGTAAATCACACTTCATTAAAAGTCATCAAAAACAAAATAAAATTCACCAAAACCATCTCAGATAGCCAATATTCCAATAATCCTTTGTTTTGGTTGAAATAAATCCTTAATCACCAGGCAAGATGTAGGCTAATTATTCCAGTGGCCTAATGCTATTAATTAATGGATGCAAGACCCAGTGTATGTTGATGAAGAACACTCCATGATGTGTAGCACATGTCGTCTAACTTGTGCTTCCTCTTCTGGAAAATCTCCTAACCAAATGATGGTTCCTGAAGTCCCTCCAAGAGTTGATGGCAAATTATTTCTGTATTTTTTAAAGAAAACTGACTAACAGCAGTAGCCTCAATTTAAAAGACTAACGTTGTATCAAACCTCTGACTGTGCTCCAAATTCTCCAGTCAACACTCAGTTTCCAAAACATACTGTAGTGCCTGTAATCTAAAACATCAGCATGCTGTTTAGTGCCTCTGGCCTGTTGCTCCAAGTTAAGCAGCCCACAAAGCATTGCTAACTACAGTACTAATCTGTTTAACATGAAAACAGTATTTTAGTGTTGAAAATTGGCAGTAAATTTACAGCAATTGCTTACATTATCAACATATTTATCTTTTTCTTATTTTAATCAGCACACATATCCTTTGCAGGGTAGCAGGAGTTAGAACATCATGGGTGAGAGGAAGTATACTCAGGCAACCAGGTTAGCACAGGGCTAAAGGCTAGTCCCACCCGTGTTTCTAATGTCTGTCAGCTAGGTGTCATCAAAAGTTCACCAAATGTAACAATCCTCACTTACCCAGAGGGTCATTTTATGTCTGGTGCACTTAATGTTCCACTGCAGCTGTTCAAATCACATGCTGCTGACTATGTTATGTAGGCGATGAGTCTGCTCCGTTAGTACCTCTGCTGCCAGCTCAGAGGTGGAACTATGATGACCATCCATTCTGCCTTTGTACCTTATTTACAGACCAGATAGAAAATGGTGCAACAGTCAAGCAGTTTTCCTTCTTGTTGTCATGCTGCTAAAGATCATCCTGTATATACCAATAAACAATAACCACGCTGTGTTGACTTTCCAAGGAGACAGTATCCATCATGTCTCACGGCTTTGTGATTCACTTTTGTTTTTTTGCTTGATTGTGTTACAGAGTTATAGTCCTGACCCACACATGTAAGCTGACCCTCGGCACAGATGACAACATCTGTCTCTGCTCAGCTCAGAGGACCAAACGGAATCGACTTGCCTTTCTTACTTTGCGTTGAAGAATAAAGGTTGTCCAGCCAATCGCACTCATTAGTCCTGCCGGCTGTGATTTATATTACCCTTGCTATTATTGTGGAAACACTATAGTCAATATTTGAATTTTTGTCGAAGATATGTGACATGTTACTATTATTGGATGCTTGTTTTATGCAATTTTCTTGTGTCCATCTATCTAGAGATCCATTACACTTAAAATGGATTATTAACCACTTTTACCGTAAGTCATACAGTTATGCTCAATTCTCCTGAGAGGTTAACAATCATTTCAAACTGCATTTTCCTTGTGAAAGTGATACAATGAGAGCTTTGCTCAGTGTTGTTTGAGGTTTTTTGTCATCTCTAAAATTCTAAAATAGAACGGTGGCATTAAACTGACCAGTAAAAATAGGATTGTGTCCTCTCGTTTGTAAGCCTCCTGTTGGGGTATCTGAAAGAAAATGTGACCAGCAGGCTCACATTTAGACATGAAAACAGATGCTTTGTTACATATTTGATCAGTGTGCCTAATTGCAAAAGTGCACTTGTATTTTCAGACATATCATTAAAACCACTGACAGGTAAATGTGAATAATGTTTTTCCATCTTGTTACGATGTTCTGCTGGGAAACCTTGGGACCTGTCGCCAAGTCCAAATGCAACATTAAGAGGCCACTGACATCAACTGTTAACATCCTGTTTGAGTAGGGATGTGAAGAAACAATACAATTGTTCAACAACTCACTTGCAAACAATTTGAACCAGTATGCATAATACAAACTCAACTCTAGGAGATCTGTGAATATCCATTAGCTTGACAATAATGCTGCTGCATTATTCATGTCTAAGGCAAACATGCTGAATATAAGTAAAACCCAGCTATGAAATGATTTGGGACACACTACAACCAAGCTGTGCAAAGGTGTCAGTCAAAACACATCAGGTAGTAAAAACAAATCAAAGAAACAGACCAGTGAACATTATTATGTGTGCATATTATTTTTTAGGACCAATTAATCAGTGAAGCATTACACTGTTAGAACAGGCACTACATTTGATCTGGCCCTTGGTGCACTGTGTGCAGACCAAACCAGGATGCATCTTCCACAGTGCAGATATAACATGATAATGTGTGATGCAGCTATATGGCGCTCTCTGGTGGGTCTCAGGTGGTTCAACTGTCAGTCAGTTGAAGTTTCAGTGGGTTGAAGATAGAGTGTATTATTCAGCTTTAAAAGAAATTCACCATGTTTTATGTGGATACCCACATGCTGATGGTATATGTAGTTAATTGAAGCAATAAATTTGCCACTGTGTTGTGTTTTGACAGAGAAAGTCAGGTTCTTTGTGTTTTCCTTCATGCACAGCCAGCCTACAAGTACCAGAATGCAATCTGTGCAAACCTGATGCTCTACCCCCTCATGGAAAATATTTCATTCTATAGACAAACAAACTGTGTTAAACCAGGTTATTTGTACGGCAGTGTGTTGCTGGCACATGGGGGGGGGACAACACTATTGCGTTGTAATGATTAATCTTCATTAATGTTTCATGTACACAATTTGATTAAGTTGTGATCAAACATTTTAAAATGCAGGGGGCTGTACAGAGGAAAAAATCAGTTGCCCTCCCTCTGGAGGCAGCGTCCTTTCTCACTGATCAGCTGGAGGCACCGTGGATACAAGCTGCCCAGCACAGCTGCTGACAGTTCTGTCATGACCACATGGAATTTGACTTTGATAGTGATCAGTAATCAATAACGATGATAACAACAATTCTGTTTGACTGTGTATGAGCAAAATGTTCTGTCTAACTGGAGGAGGAGGGCTGTGGTGCATCTCGGCATGCATGATGTTATGCACAGGTGCTCTAATTATTAAGGGATGGAATGTGGGTGGGTGAAAGAGGTCACCTTTAATGAGGAAAATATGGATTCAATACTGATTTCTTACTGCTGCAAACTTTCCCTACTCTCGCAGTTTCTGCCCCAAATAAAGCTGTTGACAACTCCAGTGCACTGCGACATCTGGCTGATCTCCGTCCCCTGTCCTCGAACCCAATTTTGTTAATGACCTAACAGCAATTGAACATAGCAGTGATTTGCTTATTAACTGATTTGAACAAATTAATGATACTATCTGTTCAGGAACTCCGTATACGCCCAGATGAGACAGTTTCGCCAAAATCTGTGGAAACGGTTATAAAGTGAATGTAACTCAGTCACAGGTGTTAACATGTAACTTGCATGACTGACAATGATGGAAGAGCGATTTCATCACCACACTACAAGTGCGGAGGGCTGCCATGACAGATAACTACTTCCACCAGCAGTTTTCTGTTTCCGGTTGCTTTGCAACTGCATGATGGACCGCTGCCGCCAAGCCAGCCCTGAACAACTAGCGTTAGGTCATAAGTGCTAAATAGTTTTTAAGACGAGCTCAGGTACAATATGTGCCGTTGTTGGTTGCCACAACAATTCCTGAAAATTGAAGTTTTTTTCAGAAACGTCTCGTGTAGTACATTAACAACTTAGACAAACATGTCCGTGCCCTGCGCCCTAAACGCCATGCTGAGGAAGGAGGAACGGGGACTAGCGTTGCTCGTCGCGTTGACATTAAAATAAATATTTGGGTTTGTGAATATCTTCCACATGTATCTGCTGCATGACTTCCCTGACCCGACAATGTCCGAGCAGCCACCTGTGTCCACGACTCCACTTTCCTTCAGCATTTTCCACGCTGTATGTTAAGCTTGATTGACGCTGTGGCTGGGCGCTAACCTTACCGCTGCCTTCTTCAACAGTAATTTCCCTATTTTGTTACTGTGCAGGTAGCTGTATGCTTCTGTGCTTTACTAACTGCGTAATTCTCCACCGTCAACACCTCCACAAAATATAAGATAATTAACTGTTGATGTAGCTAACGTCGGGCTAATGCTTCATGTCATCTGCCCACTCCTTGAGAAGTGACGGGTGAAGCACTGTGAGAACTGTCCTCACAACTTATTAAAACATCAGTACTGTGTATCCACCTCTGATTTTATCCATTCTGTCGCTTTCTTTGTGTTAAAAGCCGGATTTTAGAACAAGCATGACAGCTACGCTAGCATAAACACCGATGTCAGCCAGTTCAACCGGAAGAGCATCACCGAATACCGCTATGAATCATGGGTAAACTCACGCAGTCAGGAATAAGGTGGATGGGCAAATGCTAGGTGCACTGCAGCAACATAACGTCATAGCAAAGACTATTGAATAACGGAGAAGCCTTTTTTTCCGGTTTCCTGGCTGGTTGCACTGTACCTGTCCTCTGTGAGGGGGCGGGTCGAGAGGCCAGCTGCCTGAACCTGACTGGACCGAGACCCCAAGACCAACCGTCCGGCAACCAGTGAAAGGAAAGAAGGAACGAAGAGGAAGACGTGAAGAAGAAGATACAGGTACAGTAACGTGTATGTGATGAAGTGAAAGGAAATGAATAGTTTAATGCATCATAGTTACTATTGTTGGAGTAGAGTGTTAGCTTGCTAGCTTACTTCGGATGATAGCAGCATTGTTTAATAATCAATAAATAGCTAAGTCGACGAGTGTTAATGTTTCTCCACCCTAAATTCATCAGGGACATTTGGAAAGTTAACGTTTGGCCTGTTCAGGTGTTATTTTGCAGGTGTCTGTCCTGCTTGTTTGTCAGTTAAAATGATATTAGTTTTCCATCCCCTTTGTAATAGGGTCGTTGTAAGCCTTTAGTTCATTGTGTCACAGATTATGTTTCTTAAAGTTTAAATCAGTGTTAAAGTGCAGTTAAAGTGTATTACTGTTAATGTAATGGTTAAAAAAGTGCTGTTAAAAATGCTAAAGTGCTTTTAAAACTTGTGTTATTTTGCTAAGAATAGTAAACAAAAGAATGCTTTAATTCATGAAAGTACATGGTTAAAAACACAACATCATAAGTAATTATAAAGGTTAAAACAAGTGGATTAAGACGAAATTCTTTGTGATCTGCTGATCGAGTGATCTGTTATCTGTTACTCTGGTCTTCTAGACAAACAAGCATAGAGTGATAAGCTAAAAGGGATATCTGTGTTTAAAACATAACTAATTCCTTGTTATTTTGGAAGAGCTCTCTGATTACTGTTTTATATTGTTTCCTAAAGTGCTGCCTCTTCTAAGTTATTTCTTGAAAGCTAATCCTCAAATCACCTCTGGTGTTCGGGTTTCGATTGCTTGTGTCTGAGCCCAGACGGTAGAGGGGAAGACGGTGTTTTCACTCGTCCATTACAACACTGGACGTGACGGAAGCAACGTCGTATCCACGTTTCTCATTTATTACTCCTCTTTACAGGTAAAAAAAAAAAAAAAAAAGTGAACATAATCGGGTTTTGACATGTTTCTGTGTTTTCTATGCCGTGAAAGATAAATAGGAAGTAAAATACTGGAGTTTGCAGTAACTTTGAGAGCTAACACGTTTTGTTCACTTGAATGTAGCTTTCTTGCTAGCTGCGTTGTGCGGAGCGGACGACATTGTTTCAGAGGCGTAGTTGTGCCGTTTGTGTGCAATGTTTGACATTTAATGAGAATACTTGATGATAGCCATGTAGCACTGTTATTCTTTTATTTGTATGGGTAAAAGAGTGATGCTAATAGCTTCCATTTTGCAGGATATAACTTTGGTTATGACTACTACACATAACAGATGTGATGTACTTTCATTTATATTTGAATAGAACAGGATGTAAAACATGAGTTGATGTTACTAGACAGTTTGCTGTCCATTTGAAAGCACAGTTTGTCAATTCTGATTTAAACCATTGTAAAGATATTTTATGTTTCCAGTACAATGTTTTATTTTTCTAACTGAACAATCTTTGGAGATGACAGTTGTTATAACAGTTGCTGATTTGATAGCAATGTAATGTTGGGAAAATTGTGTATTTTTGAAAAAGTGCATTACAACACTGGACGTGACTGAAGCAACATCGTGTCCATGTGTCTCATTTATTATTCCCCTGTACAATGGTGTAACATTAATACTCCACACCTTAGCTTTCCCATGTCATTCATAGGTGAAACATACTTCAGTTGCACTCTGGTTAGACTGAACTGTATTGCTATGACAATAAATCTCACCACATTTTCATTATTTGTCTATATTAGCATTATGTATAGCACACATCAAGCATGTGTTTTTGTTTTTTAATTATTTTTTTTATTAAAATGTAACATGCAGTGGTCGCATATACACCTCTCTTCAGATGCACTCTTAAAATATTTCAGCAGCAGCCCAGTGACACAGCATCAGGTGCTGCTGTCCCTCTACCTCAGCACAGCAGACTGACACAGCATCAGGTGCTGCTGTCCCTCTACCTCAGCACAGCAGACTGACACAGCATCAGGACTAAAGGCACCAACAGACCTGCTGACTGAGCATCTCTTCTAACTGACCAAGTGAGATGAGAGTTAGTTCACAGAGGACCAGTTCAAATAACAAAGCAGTCACACATTTCCCCAAAACAAAGATGGGAGAGTGTCAACATGACTTTGTAGCAGAGTCTTAGTCAATGCTGAAAAAATCAAAAGAAGCTGGCTGATGCACTCAAACAGAAATGATAGCTTGCACTGCTTCTGCTGCTAAATGTTTTCTCCAGAATAATATAGACTTAAAGTGAAACAAAAAGCAACCAAGGCGTTATTTAGATAGATACTTTATTGATCCCGGTGGAAATTCAAGCATCCAGTAGCAATAACAAACATTGAACATACATGCAATATCAAAGAAAGAGTAGAAATAAAAATGTGGAATAAAAATGTTATAAAAATGTTTTGTACAACTGTAACTATTTACATAAAGTGACTGTAGAAGATTAAGTGTTTTATACATTTAATACCTCTATCAGCTATATTAAAAATATAAAGTGATATTAAAAATATAAAGTGACATAGAGGTAAAGAGTATTAAGGGGACAGGGGACGGTGTACAATTAAATTAAATTGGGCTATAAAAGATGAGTGCTTCTGAGTGCATTTGGCCATTGTCTATTGTGCTTCCTGACATCACTGCGAGCTGTTGTACAGCCTGATGGCCAGGGGGACGAAAGAGTTATTGTGTCTGTTGGTGGAGCAGGATTGAGACAGCAGTCTGCCACTGAACACGCTCCT
The DNA here is from genome assembly GCF_904848185.1 of Acanthopagrus latus. Taxonomy (NCBI): domain Eukaryota; kingdom Metazoa; phylum Chordata; class Actinopteri; order Spariformes; family Sparidae; genus Acanthopagrus; species Acanthopagrus latus. The sequence continues at coordinate 54,035 of NC_051042.1, read as the reverse complement.
CTGCCTGCTGAAGGTGTTGTGCAGAGGGTGGTGGGTGTTGTCCAGTATGGACAGCAGTTTGTCCAGGGTCCTTCTCTCTGCCACAGTCACCAGAGAGTCCAGCTCTGTGCCCACCACTGAGCCAGCTCTCCTCACCAGTCTGTCCAGTCGGGCAGCGTCCCTCTTCTTGCTGCTTCCTCCCCAGCAAACCACAGCGTAGAAGAGGACACTGGCCACCACGGACTGGTAAAACATCTGCAGCAGTTTTTTGCACATGTTGAAGGACCCCAGCCTTCTCAGGAAGTACAGATGGCTCTGTCCTTTCCTGTGTACAGCGTCCATGTTTGCTGTCCAGTCCAACCTGTCATCCAGCTGCAGCCCCAGGTATTTGTAGGTCCTGTAGGTCCTATTTGTGAATGTATATGAGTCAAACCTTTCTGTAAATGCATAATTACGACGAAAGTGGCACTTTTAAGATTTATCTTAGTTTAGTTTTCGAGCAAGCTAATATTCAATGGAGCGCAGTGGCACTCTGACGCGATGCTCGTGTTCATGTGTAGACACCCTGGTGATACTGCGAGCAAAGATTAATGTTGTGTGGAGCCTTCTTAATGTTTTTAAAATAGAAATGTTCATGCTTTCAGAGTTAGCTTAGCGCCGGCTAAAATCTTGCCGAGGGCACCGAATGACTGAGGGCCGGCACTGATTAAACACCACACTGTAACGACGTTATGTCCACCTGCCACATGTAGCAGCTACTTGCCTACAAGCTGTAACTTCAGGGACGGAAGATCTCGCGTCGCTTTCTCCCTCCAGATGCTTCTTTTTTTTCTTTTCTTTTTTTTTCTTTGTAATGTCCCAATAAAACATATCCGCTCCTCTGAACCGTTTACACATAAAGGGGTCTTAAAGAGCCAGATTTGTGCACCTGTTCACCTCAATGGTCCAGCATTATTTCAAAGTCAGGATGTGGGAGAAAAAACAAAGAAACAAACAAAAATGAAATATTGATTATATTTTTCTCATGTCGTCAAAGTCTTCAAAAGTAAGTTCTCATACAGGTCTTAACATTGAAAAAAGGTCCAACTGATTGGTGCACGTCTGCACCTCTCAGCGGGGAGTGATCAACTTCGTGTCAGAGGCACAGCATGTACCCTGCTGTCAGCTGGAGCCGGCATCCTTCTATGCGCATGACTGCATCCGCAGACATCCTTTGACGTCAGCACACTCAGTGTCGACAGCGTTGACGCCGGACTTCTCTTCGGCTGCGGTTTGGTATGTCTGTTATACGGTATTTGGGTTCATCCCCCGAGAGACACTGTGTCTGTGGGCATGATTGACACATCTGGGGGCAGTGCGTGACACGTGCCCTCAGTATCATCTCACTCCAAACAAGCAAAGCGTTCCACACGTATTTATAGACCTCTACCGTCGTCCTCGTATCACTCATGGTGCCAACTTTTTTTTTTTTTGCCAGTTACTGCGCCTGGCACACAGTCACAACCGGTACTCCCTCACCACACAGTTTTCATATTTGAAATTGCTCTACTTTTCAAATGACTGGCCTCCATTTGGCTGAGATGGCCTAAAAAGAATTTTCATAAAGTATCTATAGAACGTGCACTTTTTAAATTCCGACCTGTGATTGGTCGCAGTTGTGGATCTTATTTATAGCATTTCATCACAAAAAACATCCCGCGATCCCTTGAAAAATGTTAATTCAGGTCAGATCTGATTCAGTTAATCTCAATGATGGATAACAGCAGGCTTTCCACGACCCTAGGGTTAGATCGGGGCAAATTATATGTTTCTGATTGGACCAAAGTGTCAGTTGGACTTCAGAAGGGCCGGAATTCATCAGTACTATAAGGGCCGTAAGCGATCATTTGGCCCGCTGGATGTAAACCCTGTAATGTCTCGTGTAAATACCCAACCAGTGTTGTATAGTAACGAAGTAAAAATACTTCGTTACTATACTTAAGTAGTATTTTTTTATATTTGTACTTTACTTTACTACTTCTATTTCTGACGACTTTTACTTTTACTTCACTACATTTTCCGAAAAAAAAAATCAATACTTTTACTCCATTACATTTATCTGAGCATCCTCGTTACTCGTTACAAAATAAGAAGGAACGTGATAGCCAATGGACAATCTTCGTTTTGTTGTAGTGGGACTAGTAGCCAATGATGCTGGAGATACAGACCGCAAGACGTTATCATTGGTTTACCCCGTTGTGCGGCGGATGAAATCAGCGGCCAGCGGGTACATTTCAAATTAATGGTCGCATTATCATGTCAGTAGTCTCAGACAAGTCGGGTCTCTAATGTTATTTGAAGAGAAGGAGGAAGACAGAGAAGCCTAAAATGTCAGAGATGGAGGTGACTGAATCGGCGACTGAACCTGAACCTGCTGCTGAAACAACCAGCATAGACGACAACGACGACGACGATGACGATGAACACCCGTGGCCATACCTGCGGGGAATGTTCAGCTACATCGGAGTGAAAGATTCCTCCTACCGGATGAAATGACTGCTGTGCCTTCCTAAAAACAGTGAGATATTGGCTTACAAAAACTCTCCATCCAATCTTAGGAAACACGTTGAGGTAAGTTATAAAAGACTAATCCTGTGACCTGCAACATTCATTTTTATTAGTTAACGTTAACTGACTGTATTTTTCATAGTGTTAGTTAGCTAACGCTAACGGCTACTAGCTTAGCTACGTTAGTAGTAGTAACGTTAGGAACGTTATCCAGTGCAAGGTAACTTAATGTTAGTCATGGATGGATTGGAAGGGAGATTTAATGATTTAGCCATGTATGTTAATCAACTGTAAAAATATAACGCTGGAGTTAGACATATTTATCAGTGATGATCTTTCCAAGTGGTCACATTTTTTAATGACTTTCTTCTCATTCATTCATTCATTTATTAAGCGTCAGTGCAATAAACAGTGTTGTTGTGTGAAGGTCAGTGTCAAATTGACATGACACTGTCAATAGACTTTAATGGTGAAGCAAAGAGTGTGTTGTTCCACGCGGTGAAACTATACAGTCGAGGATTACGTTTTTGTTTGTTTGCTTGGTTTTTTTTTTTTCTTACTGCCCCTCTGACAAAAAGGCAGTGAGATCCTCACTCTCTCAATGTGTTTCTCTCACTGCTCCAGAGAAAACATCCAAACCAACTTAAAAAATATGAAGAGCTGACATCAGCAAAAAGAAAGAGGCCTGTAACTGAGACTCCCTCCACCAGCACCAACAGGCAGATGACCACATTTCTGACCACCACCTGTTCTGCTGTGTCCCAAAGGTAAGCTTTATCTTGTTTATTTGCAGTACTTCCTCTGTCACTGTTGCTGTAGCAAAAAAAAAAAAGAAAAAATCCCTGGTTTTCTTATCTTCTCTCATCTTAGGTCACTTGATAAAGCTGTCTTGAAGTATGTGGTCCATGGACTCCAGCCCCTCTCTCTGGTTGAACAAGAACCATTTATAGAGTTTATGAAGGATCTGCTGCCTAATGCCAGAGCAAAAATTATGACAAGAGTGACGCTGGGCTCCAGGATGGACGAGGCCGCCAAGGAGATGAAGACAGCGGTGACTGAGGCCATGAGGGGAGTTGAGTATATCGCCACCACCGCTGACTGCTGGTCTGTCCGAAGACGAAGCTTCATTGGTGTTACTGCCCACTGGATCGACGCAGACACTCTCAAAAGATGCTCGGTAGCCCTAGCCTGCAAACAGCTGAGAGGCTCGCACAATTTCGAGTTGTTGGCAAATGCCCTCAATGATATCCATTCTGAGTTTGGGATTAGAGGAAAGATCGTCAGAACAACAACAGACAACGGCTCTAATTTTGTCAAAGCTTTCCAGGTTTTTGGTGAAGATAACAGTGCAGTGGAAGCAGTTAGTGATGGTGATCGATCTCAACCAAGAGAGGCTGAAGAGGATGAAGAGGAGAGTGAAGAAGTGGTGTTTGTGGATGTGTCAGGACTTCTGAGCGAAGATGATGGTTTGGAGTTCGAGCTGCCAAAGCACCAGCGCTGCGCTTGTCACCTAATCAACCTCATCGCTACAGTTGATGCTGCAAAAGCAATGTCCAACGAGCCATACAAGAAAATGCACCGTTCAACATTTGGCAAGTGCAGTGCCCTCTGGAACAAATCTTGCCGGTCGACACTTGGAGCTGAAACTGTTTCAGATGTGTGCTCCCTCCAGCTGCTCAGCCCAAATGTTACCAGGTGGAATTCCTTCTTTCTGGCAGAGGAGAGACTACTAAGGATCATCAAAGACAAGGGAGAGGGGGCCATCAGAGTAATCTGCACAGAGTTCAAACTTCCAGTGTAAGTAATAATGTACAGTATCATTGTTTTCATAATAGGCTTTATGCACAGCTCCACTACTTCCTGAACTTAAGCCAGTTTTTATATTTCCTGTCATACATTATTGGACAAACTGAATAATCCAGGTGTGTCTGACTATTTTTGTGAGGTCAGACACACCTGGATTAATCAGTTTGTCCAATAATAAAGCCTATTTTAAATTGAAAATGTGAAATTTTCTGTTTACCCAGCTCAAATATTAACTATATCGCAGTTGTATTCCTACTTCCACTTACCATTTTAGTTATTTACTCATCCTGTTATTCTTTTCTGCATCAGATTATGAAGTGTTATTGAATGGTGATGTTTTTGTTTTTTATTACAGGTTCAATCCAGCTGAACTTGCATTTCTTGCAGAGTATAACGCTGTCATGAGCCCAGTTGCCCAGGCCACCAACATCTTGCAGGCAGAAGAAAATGTCCAGATGGGGTGGCTACTACCCACAAGCAACCTGTTGACTGCTAAACTTGACCGAGTCAAGTTGACGGTGAAATACTGCAGGCCTCTGGTGGATGCTCTACAGGTAAGACTGGATGGCAAAACAGCCAAAGGAATATCACAAAAAACAAGAGCTTGTTTTATTGCGCTCCTTAGTAGGAGAAAGCTTACATGGTAATGCAATTGTTTCTGATTTCTGATACAGGCGGGATTGAAGACTCGTTTTGGCCACACGACACAAGACCCGGAGTTAATTGCAGCCGCGATTCTTCTCCCAAAATTCAGAACTTCCTGGACGAAGGATGATGCCACCATCGGAATGGGTAAGGCAACATCCAAATAACATCCAAAAATAACAGTGTATGGGGTGTATGACTTGTAATACTGGCAATTCAATGATCAGTTATAGTTGCATTAATAATGCGTGATTTATATTCCTTAAAATAAAATTGATTGTGTTTTATTTCGGCATGAACAATGATTCACATATGTCAAACATAGAATTCACACTGCAACATAGTTGTCATAACCGAAACCAAACTATTTTGTACAAAACTATGATAACATGTTAGAAATTATTTATATTTCATTTATCATTTATCATTCATATTTTCATCCTCACCACAATTCAGGAGTCGACTACATCAGAGAACACCTTGAAGCACCTCCCCTGCAGTCTGATGGTGGCAACCCAAGCTCTTCTGATGAGGAAGACTTCTTTTCCTCACTGCAGTCACCTCACACAGACAGCTCCAAAGAACTGGAGGGATATTTGGCCTTCTCATCAGATAGAATGGAATCACTGAAGTCCTTCCCATCCTTGTGCAAGCTGTCTCTGAAGCTAAACACACCTTTACCTGCCTCAGCAGCATGTGAAAGGCTGTTTAGCATTGCTGGTCTGGTCTTCAGCCCAAGAAGAGTGAGACTGAGTTCTCGCCATTTTGAGAACCAACTTCTTTTGAGGTTGAACAAAAAGTTTCTCAGGGTTCAGTAATGACTGGATGGACAGTTCAAGTGCTGTCGCACTGAAGTCATGTTAAAGTTCAACCAATCAAGTTTTTGTTTGTTTGCATCACCTTCGAGCACCAAGAGTTCATTAGGAATTATTTTATATTGAATGCAAGTGGGTATGAACGTTGGTAGGCATGCATGCATGCGGGTCTGTAAGGATATGTTTGTGTATTTTTGTATATGGTTGGGTTTATGTAAGGAGGCGTTGAAGCTCCTTTATTCTGAGTGTTTAAGTGTCTTGTGACACTTTGCAAATTAAACAAAACTTAAAAACTAAATTAAACAGGAATAAAGAAAATGTTACAACTCAAATTTCTGATTGCAGTTTATTAACAGCACTTTTTACTTTTGATACTTAAGTACAGTAAATACTAGCTACTTTTTTACTTTTACTCAAGTAATATTCTAGCAGGCAACTTTCACTTTTTCTTGAGTAATTTTCCAGTAAGGTACTTTTACTTTTACTCAAGTATGGCTTTTGGGTACTTTATACAACACTGTACCCAACTGAGTGATGAATGCATTCATTGTGTCATGATATTTTTTTAAAAAAACGAAATAACACCAAAGTGTACATTTTAAGTTTACTTATACATTTATCGATATCATAGTAAACTGTAATTATTGCATATTTACACAAGATTTTAATACAGAAAACTCAGAACAAGAAAATCAACAATTAAATGTAACTTATTTGATTATGAAACATTTTATTTGAACACTTAATATATAATAAAATAAATAATAATAATCGAAAAAACTGGAAAGGAGCTGATGTCAAACAAACAAACAAACAAACAAACAAAGAGCCGTTTCGGTCACTTTGAGCACTTCTTGAATAAGATGCGGGCATTGATCCCAGCCAGGTCGAGGATGTTATACAAGACACTGGCCATCTTTGCTGACACACACACGGAGGCAGTGCTTGTCCGAAAGAACTGCAAACGGAACCAAACATCGGACACTTGAAATGCCACAAGCCCGTGTGTGGCAACTGGTAAATCTGTAGACTGTGACCAGTGATCACAGCGGCTCTTTGTTTGTTTTAGATCAGCTCGTTTCAAGCTGTTTCCATTATTATTATTAATCGTTTATCATATATTATTAAGTGTTAAAATAAAATGTTTCATAGTCAAATAAGTTACTTTTAATTGTTAATTTTCTTGTTCTGACTTATCTCCATTAAAGTCTTGTATAAATATGCAGTAATTAAGGTTTACTATGTGCCATGATGTGAATATTGATAAATGTGTAATTAAACTTATTAACATGTTCATTGTGGTTTTATTTCGTTTTTTGTTTTTCAAAAAAATATCATGAAACAATGAATGCCTTCATCACTCAGCTGGGTATTTATATGACAGATTATAGAGTTTAAATCTAGCAGTCCAAATGACCGCTTAAGGCCGTTCTGTTGAATTGTGGCCCCTCTGAAGTCCAACGGACACTTTGGTCGGGGGGGGATCCGTTGTGTGACAGCGGAGAGTCAGCAGCTGGATTTTCACCTACGGCAAACAAACAAACAGCAACCACCCCCATCATTATTCATTGTATTATTACATTTGTGGGAAGTTATTACAATAAAGGTGCTTTTCACGTCCCCAAAAATAAATCATTGTAAACCTAATAGTTATTACATGTGTAGGAAATAGCATGTTACGTGTGTAGTAGGCGGCGGCGGCTAACCTTTGTGGAAAATGTACATTTGTGGGTTTATTACATTAAATGCTGTTTATTGATGATGTTAAATGACATTGTTTGTCTCTTAATACCCTTCAAAGCCTCCTGTAGGCAGATAGACAATGAAGCCAAGAAATTATAATAGGGAATGTTCCACCTGCTGTAATTGCCTATGCACACAGCGCAGGTCTTATTATGGGCTATAATATCTTTAACGTAAACATCACTTAACATAAATATCAGTTAGCTTTATTTGTGATTAAAATATCACCATGAGGACCCAACGACTGGCCTTCCTTTCCTTCTCAAACTATGTTGAAATTGCATCTTTAAACAGCCCAATTTTCAAGATTTTCCAATGTTCAGAAAAACACTCTGTCTGCGCTGTGATGCCGGTATATCTGACCACTTTTTTCACTAACGAGTAATCTAACACGTCAATATTTACACACCAGTAATCACATTAAAGTCACTTATCATTATTTTTGTCATTTTCCTTATTAAAAATAGATATTTCTGCTTTCTTCTTGTCTTGGGGAGTGATGTCACGTGTGCCACAAGTCACGTTTTCAGCATGAGCACAACTCATGTGTAACACCACGCAACAACACAAACACAAACAACAATGGAGGGAGGACAGAGGTGCGTGTCTTCTAGCATGAAATACAGACATTATGTTGAGTTCCTGTAGCTAAAGACGAGAATATTAACGTTTGTTGTTCACTCTGCGAGCAAAGTTTAATATTGTGTCGAGCCTTCTTAATGTTTTAAAAATAGCCATTTTCATGCTAGCGTCAGAGTTAGCTTAGCGCCTGCTAATGTATTGCCTAGGGCACTGATTAAACAACACACTGTAAGGACGGTATGTCCACCTGCCTCAGTTATCAGGTACCTGCCTGCAGGCTGTAATTACAGGTGTTACAGCTGAAATCATGGATACATGATAGTGAAAGTGAAAAAAGTGTAGTGTGTAGTGAAAAAAAAAAAATTTAGTTTTTGTTGATAAAAGTCTTGACATAATACAATATTGTTTAAGAAAATGTGGTGACATTTATATGTACAACAACAGTGATGCTTTGGGTAGCTATTAAAAACACAGCTGAGGCCACAAGCCTGCACATACCACCTGTGTGGAACCGCGGGGTGTGTCACCCTAAGCCGACGAACAGACACATTGTGACGGCGGCCGTGGTGCGTTCCCTCTCCCAGCGAGCTGGGTGGTTCACCTGTGTGGTGACCGCGGGGTGTGTCACCCTAAGCCGACTAACAGACACAATGTGACGGCGGCCGTGGTGCGTTCCCTCTCCCAGCGAGCTGGGTGGTTCACACACTGTGATCGACAAGCGCCCAATGTGGAATCAACTGCGGTAAGCTAAAGGTTCTACGGGACTATTTAAAGGCCTCCACCGTCGTAGTCGTTGCATTCATGGTACCGACTTCATTTTTTTTCTCTTTTTTTGCCAAAGACTGTGCCTGACACACAGCCACAACAGATCCTCGCCCACCATCGGGTTTCCCTTTTCAAATCGCTGTACTTTGCTCATTATTGGCCTCCATGTCGCTGTGATGAGCATCCGGGGCGGGGCTACACGAGCGGAACTTGGAACCTGATTGGACACCTCAGGTGCCCCAGTTGATTGACAGGTCACTGCACGTCTCGTTGAAAGCACCGCATTACGGAAAGGCAAAGGCGGGAGGCAGAAGGCTTTAAAAACACGCATGGGTCGAGTGGACCGACTTTGAATACGTCATCTTGAAGTAGGTTTTAAAGTGGCTTCCTGATGACTACGTGTTTTCAAATATTGACAGTGTTACTGCACATTTAGAGAAGAGATTTTGTCCCCAGTAGTTCCACAGTGCGAGTGGGCTAACCGTTAGCCGCTAAAGCTATGAAAGGCTATAACCTAGCGTTAGTGGCAAACGTGACGTTAGCCTGAAGCTAATCGCACCAGGTTAGGATAGTGTGGGGAAGCCACGTCATAATTAGCTTTTCTTAAATGAGCTCGGTCCGCTCCCATGTCTTACCAAAGCGCAAAGTACACTGTAATGAAAGCTCGGAGATTGTCTCGGTGTCCATGTAGCTTGTTTGCTGTTGTGAAGGTGGAAATTAATGCCCAGTTACTTGGCGCTGACTAGCCTACACGATCCAGTTTAATTTCGTAATAGCTGGGCTGGTAGTTGATTTTAAACTAAGTTACAGCACGACCGTGGGGACAAATGGTTTAAGATTGTTCCTGGCGCAATCTGTGTTATTTTGTTTAGGGACAGATGGCAATGAAGGAGAAGGGAGATATTGCAGACTCCTTTTCCAAAGAACCTCCGAACCTCCCGCTAGCCGGGCCAGTCGGTGTAGTCAAACACAAGGACCCAGTCTACCAGCACCACCAGCTCAGAGCATACAGAGGCAGTACATTGCAGGCCCAGTTCAGACATCGAAAAGTGTAGCCTCACATAACGTAATAAAAGGTGCTTTTGACAGATGCAGCCCAATTTTGAATGTTGATGCAGCTTGTAACAATATAAGTTTTTGTGTGTGGTCTTATTTTATGGCTGTTTTATTTATTTTGACCAACTATCTCTGTTACCATGCAGTTTCATCAGTTGCTGAGAGTGACACACATACGTCTGCCTCTGGGGAGGAAGGCAGTGAGCCAGAGCTGCTCGGAGGAGATGCCACCGAAGCCCCCACATCCACATCAAGCACCACTTACTGTGCAGCTGAAGGACGGAGCGGTAGGCCTGTGCTTCCTTAGCTATCACTGAAGCGTGTTTTCAAGCAGCTATTCAGACATGATAAAGCATGGCAAACACAGGTGCTACTAGAGGCAACACTTAGCCTGAGGTCCGGATTCAACTTCACTTAAATTGAACAGAAGCTTTTCATGTGAAAATGACGGTTGTGCAAATGGTCTACACATACAACCATAAATTAGCCACAGCGCTTCATCTCGGATGGAAGTAACTGAGTATTTAATCCCAAGGCATGTGTGTCCGTAACTACTTAATATGTATTCTAGATATCTCAAGATCCAGAGAGGAGGGTCCTGTTTCGCCATGTCTGCAAATGTCCCCAAAATCCGCTTCTATTTTGACTGGCACCGATTTTCTAGACTTCAGGGTACTGTTTCAGCGGGTCAGGAAATGCAATGACCAAATGCATGTGAGTTACGCCATCCCCTTCATGTTACTCAGCCAATCAAATCTGTGCATTCCAGGCGATAAACACTGCGGTGTGCTGCGAGTGACAAACGGAAAGATGAGCGAGCGATGCAGGGAGAGAAGACAGAGAGACGACTGGGCTGGAGACAGACACATCGCACTGATCCAAATGTGGAGACTGTGCAATAGTCTAATTGACGTGTTAAGTTGACTGTGTTAACGGTGTAATAAGTTTCATTGTTTAATTGGTCAAATTTCATTAATATTGTGTCAAGTTTCATTTTGTCCCATGTGAAGACAGTGCCAATGTGGAGGCTTTTTGTTGACACAGGAAATGACGATTATTGATATTTATTCTTAGATAATGTATCATCATTTGTTGTGACAGAGAAGAAAATAAAGCCTGTCTTCCAATTCAGTGCATGTGTGGCCTAATGGTTATTTTTGTGTCAGAAATATGAGCATGAAAAAGTGCACAAATGAAGATGCCCTTACTCGTGCTAGCTTTGAAAGAAATGGTATTGGTGCACCCCTAGCCTAAAGCCTGAATCAAGAATGGCTCCACAACTATAAAGGTCAATATGCATGGTCTTGGTTTCTATGGTGGGGTCAGACTTCAGAGATATTAGTCCTAGTGTCAGTAACATTGTCAATGTTACTATGCCTGAGTAGACTGTGCTAAACAAAGGGGGACATTTTTGTTTTTGTCCTTGCCTACAATTTGTCTTAGATTAGACAGTGGGTCACAACATGATGGCAACGATTCCACGCACTGAGATGCTCCTGCATTCATTCAGCAACGCCTTCACTGCAGCTGCAGCCAAGAATATGGGAATTCTGTCAAGTACATTGATTCTGCAAGGATTTAGTGAGGAAATGAGAAGGCAGATTCTTCTTTTAACTCAGTTCCACATTGTTATTATTACTATTATTATTATTATTATTATTATTATTGTTGTTGTTGTTGTTGTTGTTATTTTATTTATTTAATGTTGTACCTCTTGAATGGGAATCTGGCTACAGATACATTTTTAATTTTTTTTTTTGGTATGTATTTATACATTTAGCATGTGTATCATCAGATTCTGTGAACAGTGTAAAATCAATTAAAACAACTCAAGTGACTAATTTTGCCTCCACACTGAGAGATAATGCAAGATTAATGGGTCTCTGAGCTTCCACAGGTCATCCTGGGAAGGCTGCAAGCCTGCAGTGCCACTGGGAGCCCAGTAGATGGTAGCAGAGGTGCGTAGTGTCCTCACTCTGTTTACATTGTGGGTCAGGTCCGGTGGAAAGATGGCGTCCATGTAAACAAAGGCAGCTCACGGCGATGCAGTGCAGCAGCTCCAAATGACCACGAAGAGGTAAGGAAACAATGTTAGTTGCCTTTTATTTGGGGGCTAATGTGAGCTGGTTAGTTCAGGCTAAGCTGTTTACATCATTTCACGCAGGGTGGGGGCGGCTCTCTAGCGGGGATAGCTTAGCTTTCATCCCCCTTTCTCCCACCACCTACACTGAGAGGGTTAGCTGGGCATCCCGAGGCTTTCTTGGTCAGTTTGTCAGCAGTGCCAGTTGCCCTCCCGAGGACCACCTGGGTCTGCTCAGCAGGTACAGTCTGATCATCATTCCAGCTTGAGTGTTTGGTGATTTACACAACACTGTTCAAAACAGTCCGTCAGCGGGCTCTTTCTGTAGTGACAGCACAGACCCTGCGCAGCTTAGCGTAAGAAAGCATGTCTGGACGCGAACCTGCAACCTCCGTATCTTAACCGTTGTGCGCATGCGCAGAGCACTTTAAAAATGTCAACGACTTAGACCGCTGGACTATCGCAGCGGACGGCTCCGCGCTCTGGAAAAACGGGGAGGGGTCATCTAGCGCGCTCGCAGCGTCAGCGTCTCCGACGTGCCTGACGTACAAGAGGAATTAGCAAATGCCGAAACACGGACTCAGTGACACCACTATTAAAGAGCACAGTCTAACGACGTTATGTCCACCTGCCACATTCATCAGGTACCTGTAATCACAAGTGTTACAGCTGAAATCACCATTAAATCAACTCTCACTGTCTGTTACCAGACCATCACCGTGACAACCGAGATCAACTGGGCCAACACAAAGAGACACACATTTATCAATGAGTCAGTTAAATACACACACGTCATGCAGTCAATTATGATAGATAGACAGATAGACAGATAGATAGATAGATAGAGGGTTAGGTGCGGGGAACTGAGCCCGTGCCGAAAATGGCCGGGAAGGTGCACTGTCCTTCCCCCACTGTGCCTCTCTCACGTGATCCCAGCCGGGATCATAGGTGTGTCGCCCTCTGCGCCCGTAGCTGACTCTTCTCCATACACCGTCCATCTGGAGAAATTTTTTCCTTACGGTGTATTTAAATAATTACTAGGGTTTATGTGTTATATTTATGTTTTTATAAGGAGATATGTTTTAATTTATGTGCTTATGCACTGTATGTTTTAATCAAATTCTTTATTTATATTTATTAATTTATATTTAAGTTTAATAAGGATATTTATTAATAAAAGAAAAACAAAAAAGTGAAAAACAAAGAAAAGAACTGAAACGGGCAAAACAAAAAGAATGTTTTTAAGAAAAAAGCTCTGCACTTGAGCTGCTGCAGAAAAAAAGACAGAGTGTGCTAAGTGGCGACGTTTCGACCAAAATTATGGTCTTCTTCAGGCCTAGCACACTTCTAAAGGGACAATGAGTGCTGTTGTTTATTCTGACTGACAGAGATCCTTCTCCTTCCTAGGTCAGGGTTAGGGTTAGGTTTAGAGAAATGGGCACCACCGTGGTGGTCGCCCAGAAATGCACGGTCCTTCACATGTCTGGCCGGCCCCCTCTCCCATCCTCTCTTATTTGAGTTATTGTCGTGGTGTATTTAGTTAATAATATTTATAATTTCTAGTTTAGTTATATATTTTAAATTAAAGTTTATATCAAGTATTATGCTACACCACTTATTTTATTTTTTTGGTGAGGGGAAATAATAGAGAGACAGGTGCACTACCTGTCTCCCCAAATGCACGGTCCTTCTTGTACATGGGAATGGCCAGGCCCCCCTCCCCATGTACCTCAAATTGGTTTTTATTTAACAGCGCGGTGTATATATATAATAACGTATTTGTTTTTATCTAGTTTAGTTTTATTTATCTTTAAAGTAAAGTTTATATCAAGTATAACGTATTTGTTTTTTTCTATACACCACTTCTTTTTTTGTTTGTTTTTTAATTTTTTCTATTTTTTTGTATTTTTTATTTTTTTGTTTGGCTTTCACTATTGTTTCTAATTCCCTCCCTTGTTTGAGTTGGTTAACCTTATTTAGTTTGTTGTCTGTATGTGGCGTCGCGACGTTTCGTCTCTTCTTGGACTTCTTCAGGCTGCCATCATACAGGTAAGTTCCCTCTATTAAGTTCTCTGGGGAGATGTTGCTCCTCCGGATGTCTATGCCAAACTGATCTTGTTGTCGAGTCGAGTCGAGAGCTCTTGAGCCTGGTGGAGTAGCTCAGGGCGTCTGCCCTTTTCTACCCATTGTTGTGGGTGGAGCTTGGTGATCTGCAAGAGGTGGGAGGGGCTGGACTCTGGAGGAAGGAGGACGTAAGTGAACCAAGGCAGGAGAGAGAGAGAGAGAGAGAGAGAGAGAGAGAGAGAGAGAGAGAGAAAAAAAAAAAAAAAAAAAAAAAAAAAAGTGCTCATGTGTACTTAGTGCAGACTCGTGTTTATGTGTTTTGTGTGTGTGTGTTGTGTTTCATAAGTGATCATTCATATTCATATATTCATGTGTGTGTATTAGATGGTTTGTGTTGTATGTTTTGTGTTAAGTTACTTGGCCATGGAAGAGGGGGATCAGGGGATCAGGGGATTAGGGGGTCAGGGGATGGGGACGGGGGCTTCAGCTGGAGGATGAATGACAGAGGGGTGTTGACAGTTTGTTTGGCTTCTTGGATGGTTTTCTGAAGGGCAGGGTTGGTTATTGCTGTGCTTAGGTATCTTAGGGCTAATGCTTGGTGTCTCTGTCTGATGGTCTGGATGCCGGTTATTCTGTGGATGTAGTGGTTACTGATATAGTTTGGGAGACGGTGAGCCAGTTTTAGTGCTTTGTTTTGTATGACTTGGAGGCGTTGTATCTGGTTGTCAGTGAGGGTGATCCAGGCGGGGACAGAGTATTCAAACAGGGGGCGGATGTAGGCTAGATAGACTTTGATTATTGTTGAGGGTGATGCACCATGCTTTCCGCAGAGGGCTTTGAGATGGTTCAGTCTGATGTTTCCTTTTTGTTCCAGTTTTGTGATGAATTTGGTCCAGGTCATGTTGCTTTGAAAGATGACTCCGAGGAATGTTGCTTCATTGCTGATGCTGATTTGCTGGTTGAATAATGAGAGGTTGGTGTTGTTGAGCTGTAGCTGTTGATTCTTGGTGAAGATGACACATTGGGTTTTGACAGGGTTAAGTTTGATGCGCCACATGCTTGACCAGGTTTCTATTTCTGTTATGCAATGCTGAAGTTTATTGGCTGCTAGTTGTGGAGATTTTGAGCTGGACCAGTAGCAGAGATCATCGGCAAACTGAGAAACTTTGGCTATGGTGGCTGGCGGGTAGTAGATGTCTGAGGTGTAGATGAGAAATAGAAGTGGACTGAGAACTGCGCCTTGTGGTACTCCTGCTTGGGGGGTGAATGATGTTGAGATGGCTGAGTTGACTTTGACCTTGATGTGGCGGTTGTTGAGGAAGCTGGAGATGATGGATTGAGTGGCTTTGGGTAGTTTGAGGTTGATGTCCATTAATCTGTACATGAGACCGTTATGCCATACTTTGTCGAACGCTTTTTCGATGTCAAAGAATATTGCTAGGGTAATTTGTTTTTTATTGAAGTTTCTGTAGATGTCTTCAGATAAACGGAGAATGTTGTCTGTTGTTGCTCTACCTTTTCTGAAACCTGCTTGATGGATACCGATGAGACCTATTGATTCGATGTGATTGCTGAGGCGGGAGGTGATGATTCTTTCCAAGAGTTTTCCAATGTGGCTGAGGAGGCTAATAGGGCGATAGCTGGTGACATCGTGGGGGTCTTTTCCAGGTTTGTGGATCATGATGACTAGTGCAGTCTTCCAAGGTGAAGGGAAGTGGCCGGTGGTGAGGCAAGTGGTGTAGAGCTGTCCAAGGTGCTGAAGGTAGGTGACTGGTGCTTGTTTGATCAGTATGGTGTGAATGGCGTCTTCTCCCGGTGCTTTATTTTTCAACTTTTTTAAGTGCAGTTGTATTTCTTTGGTGGTGACAGGCCTTGTGAGAAAGTGGTGCTCTGTGGGGGTGTCAATTCTATTTGTCTGTGATGATTTGTGTTTTGTGATTTCCTTGTCCACCAGGTCTTTCCATGTGTTGTCAAAGTGAGTGTCGTTGGGGCATGAGTGGATATTTTCAAGGTGGTTACGGAAGAGTGTGGCCTTTTCTTTATTGTCTGTGATGATTGTGCCAAAGGATTTAAGTGAGGGGGTGGTGCTGGTTTGTGGATCTCCATTTATGCTCTTGATTTTCTGCCAGAAGGTTCGGGGGTTTGTGTCATGGTCCAGTTTCTTGTAAAAAGTTTTCCAGGTGTTTTGTTTGTGGAGGCTGAGTTGTAGTTTGATAGTGGTTTGGAGTCTGTTTATTTCTCTTTTGGTTTGAGGTGATCGGGACCGGATGTAATTTCTTCGTAGTTTTCTCTTCTGCTTGATGAGTTGGAGGATGTGGTGGGGTAATGACTGTGTTGGGATTTTGTTGGTGTTTTTGGGTATTGTTTCCTCTCTGGCTTGGGTGAGTATTTGACTTAACAGGACTGCTTGGTGGTCCAGATCGTCGGGGGTGGTGTTGGAGATGATGGGTGTTTGTTTTAGATTTTCTTCGATGTGCGTTCTGTAAATTTCCCAGTCTGCTTTTCTGTAGTTGTATTTATTGTTTGGGGTGGCTTGTAGGTGGAAGGAGAAAGTGGTGAGGACAGGTAGGGGGTCACTCCTGAGATGGTTTGTGGTGGAGAACTGGAGAAGTTTTGAGGCCAGGTCGGGTGTGCAAAGAATCAGATCCAGGATGTCCGAGTTGCCTGTTGCTGGTGAGATGTAGGTGGGTTCATTGGTGTTGATTACTAATAAGTTGGTGTTGTTTAAAATCTGTTTGAGTGTAGTTCCATTTGTGTTTGTTATATTGCAGTGGAAGTCGATGTGTTTTGCATTGAAGTCTCCCATGATGAGGGTGTAGTCAGAGGTGTTGATGGCTTGAAACAGTTCTGCTGAAGGTCTTATTCCAGGGGGACAGTAGATGCTGATGATTGTCATAAAATGGTGCAGATGATTTTTTATTTTTATTGCGACATATTCATTTCCATTGAGTTGTTGTGATGAGAGACCGTAATCCATTTCACTGTATTCGATGTTTTTCTTGATTAAAATTGCTACTCCTCCTCCTCGTCTAAACTGTCTTTCTTTCCTAATGATATTATACCCAGGGATGTTGATGCGTGATATTTTTGTTAGGAATGTTTCATTTATTGATGCTACAGAGATGTTCTTTTCATTTAGCAGTTGGATTAATTCCTCTTTATTACCTCTTATCCCTCTGATATTTATATGAAGAAAGGTACTGACGGTCATTATGAAAAGAAAAAGAAGAATGTAACAGAGGACGGGACGGCAGGTGTGTTATGTATGGTTTGGGTGAGGATTTTCATGAGATGTAGTTTGTGTGTTTTCTGATGCTTTCGATGACTTCTTCGATTCTGGTGTCATCCATGGCCAGCTTCCTAAGGTCGTCGCGGAGGTGGGTAAGTTGGGTTTTTTTATTGGGTGGCAAGCTGGTGGGGTTGGTGGTTGGGGGTTTTTCAGGGGGTGGTGGCTTTCGGGAGGATGGAGTCGTGTATGACAGGTAGACGGGGCAATTCTTGGAGGCAGCAGAGTGTTCACCAGCACAGTTGACGCACTTGGCTTCACGTTTGTCTTTACTGCAGGTTTTGTGGTGGTGGTTTTCGCCGCATCTCAGGCATACAACAGGGTTTTTGCAATTTGTGGATATGTGATTGAACTGTTGGCATTTGTAGCACTGGCGGATGGTAGGTGGAGGCCGGGCCTTCTCCACTCTGTACTGGAACAGATCCATGTAGAAGCCCTCATGGAGGAGGCTGGCCGCTTGATCAGGGTTTGTCAGGTGAATTTTGAGAAATGTGGTTGGTTGCTGGGTGGTTCTGCTGATGATTCTGTGTATTCGGTTGATGAGGATGCCTTGGTGTTCCAGTTGTTCTTTGACTCGTGTTTCACTGATGTTGATGTCGATGCCTTTAATGACCAGGAGTTTCACAGAGGAGTCAGATGGAAGTGTGGAACCTTGTTTTCGTGCCAGTCTACAAGTGAAGTGTGCACCGTTGAATGCACCCTCCGGCCATGGCGTGAGAAGGTTGTTCAGGGAGGGGATGTCCTTAGGGAAGATGAGGAGGTTACCATTTCTCATATGAACCAATTTATGGAGTTGGATTTGTGGTTTGTGTTTTTGGATTTCTTGGACAATGGATTGATTGGTTGTGAAGGAACTATCTGGGGTTCTGTAATTTTCCATGACCACTGGTGTGACATGTTGATTTTCTGTTGATTCCCTTCTTGCTCTTTTTCTTGAGAGGACATTAATCGTTGAGTACTTATGCCTGTTTGTGCTGACGATGTCAGAGTAGGTAGCAGAAAACTGTGGGAGGGGGGTATGTGGGTCCTGTCCTTCCAGTAGGATCTGCTCCATGGTTGTTAAAGTAGATTTCATCTGCGTGATGGTGCTGCTGAGGGAGGTGGACTGAGTGTATTTGCCAAGTTCGGAATATAGGTGGTTGATTTGGGCAAAAATGTTTTTGATGATGAGGTGGTCTATATTCTCTGTGGTGGGGGGGATTGGTGGCTCGGTAGGGGTGGGGGGATCAGGGCAGGCTGTTGCAGTGGGTCTAGATGATTTGCTGATAGCTGGGGTAGAGTCTGGAGTGATGGGATCCATAGTGTGAATTTCTTGGAGGGTGTGTGAGATGAAGTTGCGCAGTGTTGCATCTTCTGGGTTCTTCCTGGTCTTCAAATTGGGGTCAGATTTCCTTCGTGTGTTGTCATGTGCTCCAAAAGCTGAAGTCCATATTCCTTTCCTCTCCAGTGTGGTTAGGGGTTTGGAACTGGCCATTGTTGTGTGTGTGTGTGTGTGTGTGTGTGTGTGTGTGTGTGTGTGTGTGTGTGTAGGCAGGGGGTGCTTGAGGTTTTTTTTTTTTTTTTTTTTTTTAAACCCGTTTTTTTGGGGGGGGGGTGTGTTTTTTACCTTTTGTGCTTTTTTTTTTTAAAAAAGACCCACGATGGAAAGAAGTGAAATGTGAATTTCAAATGCTTTGTGACACCAGTGAGATTTTAAAAGAGATAGAAAGTGCCTTGGTAATCACCAACGCCTCTACCTTGATTTGATATTGGTCCGTGGATGAGGGCAGTCAGGCTCTGCTGGCGATAGCTCATAGAGCAATGTAACACTGTGTCTGTCATCAAAGGTGCGAGGCTCCGTGCGAGGCTCCGTCCATTCATCAATGTCGCGTCCATTCATCAATGTCGCGTCCATTCATCAATTAGTTCAACAATGCGAACTGATCTTGTTCTAACTGTGTTCTCCCTTTTATACTCCGCCCATGTCCATGAACTTGTTTGTCTTGTTTTTAAACTAACTTGTTATTTAACTATTTTTAGATTTGCATATTAACCTGTTTGTCTTTTAATTTGTTTGTTTTTTAACTTATATCCCATTAAACATATTTGTTATTTACCTTGTTCTATTTATTAATAAAGTATTTAACCTCCAAATTTGTGTTTGTCATGAATTATTTATCCTATGAATTTATATTTAATGTATTATTTATTTATTTACCCTACTATCCCTATTCCTTCTCCCTCTCCGCTTCCTTTCCTGTCTCCCGCCCTCCATCCTTCACTCACAACCGGTGTCCGAATTGGCGTACCTCGTATACGTAATTTTGCCTCCACTATTTGTGTTTATTTTTGGGCTGTATACGGCAATTTCTAATTTAGGGCCTCTAGGGTCAAATTACGGGTTGGGGTTAGGGTTTGGGGCCGGGTATAGGGTCGGGAATTAAATTAGGGTTAGGTATAGTGGTGAAGTACTCAGAGTCTCTCCCTATGTTGACCAACGACAACATAGTTTGGGGTAGAGAGACAGAGGCAATGCACGGGCCGCCGCAAGTTAGTCCCCATCTCACCTCCCACTTGCTAGCATGACCGGTGATAGAGGAGAGAAGAACAGGTGGAGGAGTAGGAAGAGTTGGTTGAGAGGGGGAACGCCTTTAGCGAACCAGCTATGCCTAATGGCAGGACAAATCCACACCACAGTAGAGTGTGTAATGGCTCAATAAATACTGCCTGAAATATCTACAAAAAATGCTGACTAGGGCGTGTCCAGCGTCAGGTCAGAGAAAGAAAAGAAGGAGGGGTTAGGATTAGACGTGAAGGGGGGAGAGGTTGAGGTTAGGATAACCGACTGGTGTGGCCATATGAACAACCAAGCAGACCGGCAAAACACAGAAAGAAATCACAGGAAGGTCAAAGGGGAAGACAGCATTAGGGACAGTTGCAGTCTGCAAAAGAAAAGTCATTAGATATTATTGATTGCAAAGTGAGTAGAGACAGTGCTTGTGGAATCATCATGACAGTATGCGGCACAAGTGGAAGCATCCCCATAATGCCGATGACCACCGCCCGCCACCCTGAAGGGAACAGGAAGAGCCCCCCGACATCACGACAGACGCATCCACCTGTTGTCTGAATTTAAGGGAACGTGGGTCAATATATCGTCCCGCGATGCCCCAAGGGCGAAAAACCTGGTAGGAATTTCGATTGATGATGTGCAAAGTCAGTTCTCACAGGAAATATATTTGTATATCTTCGTGAGTTTTGCCTCATTAAACGTTGTAGCTTGCTAAGTGAGTGGAGACAGTGGCAGAGATGTCATCGTCTGAACATGACAGCAGTCCTCTCCATGTGGTCCGCACCAGTGGAGACTGACTGCTGCAGTGGAAGTCTCCCCTGTCACTATATCCTCCCTCCCCATGTGGTCCGCACCAGTGGAGAGCGAAAGCTACAGTGGGAGGAGCCTGTAAGGCACAAGTGGAGTCCTCTGAACAGCGCAGGAGATCACTGCAAGTCATCCGCAGCAAGCTGCCACCAGCCGACCAGGCACCCCTGTTAAACCTGAATCCCCCCCGTCGGCAAAGACACCGGGGGAGCACACGGCCACACCAGAAGGTGCAGCAGCATGCGTCCGGCGTGCAGAGCCCCAGGAGGGAATGTGGTGGGGCGCAAGGAAGAGCCCGATGACAACCGAAGGGAGCAGGAGTGCTCCCCCGACACCATGACAGACCTCTCCACCTGCTGTCTGAATTTAAGGGAATGTGGGCCAGTATGTCGTCCCGCGATGCCCCAGATGCGAAAAACCATGAGGGAATTTCGAGTGATGACCTGCCAAGTCTGTGCTCACTGGGACACATCCTCAGTTGTGTGCCTTAGGATCATCGAGTGTTTCGACCCGTTACCACAAGACACTCTCCCCCAAGGAAGGTCCAGCCAAAGATGTACGGTCTTTGGTGTGTGTCCCTCCTATGCTGCTCTACACTGGCCACTTGTATTTTAAAGGCTTGTGTTTTTAGAGAAATAGATTCTTAAAAATAATGTTGAGCGCCTATTTTGAGACAATTACAATAAACTAAAGCCTTAATTTGGGGGGGCTCCCAAATGCAACCAGCCAAGTTTCATTGTTACTCACCCAGAATGTCCCGTAGCATCCCCTTCAAACGCACACAACACAGCTGTTGCGAAGCAGGCAGGACCAGAGAGCCAGCTCCATCCCAGCCCCAAAGTCCACCCCAGCAATGTCCAGGAGAAAGCCCGCCAGAGCAGAGCTCTCCCGGCCACCACAGAGGATCGGAAGACCTGGTGTCAGGCTGTGGCCACCGGAGGGCGCCATTTGTGAAAAGTAAACTGTCAAAATAAAAGAAGCCCTAAAAGAGCTGCCATATATCAGTACATCCATACCCACACTCACAGTCAGAACCAGTGTCACGCTGTGGCCACAAGGGGGCATCAGCAGCGAAAATTGACAATTTAGACAATTCAATTGTGGACAATACTCTATAATTCCTATCCCTGCTTGGGGGGCTGATGCAGGTGAAATGGTCATAGATTAGGGTTAGGCACAGGGAAGGAAGTGGTTAAGGTCAGGGCTCAGGAACAGGGCTGGGCATATACTAGAAAAGAAAATGTCAGAAAAGATAGGTGGTTGGGATTAGGCATTAGGGTTGGGTTTAGGGATTAGGGTTGGGTTAGGGGGGGGGGGGGGTTAGGTATAGTGGTGAAGTACTCAGAGTCTCTCCCTATGTTGACCAACGACAACATAGTTTGGGGTAGAGAGACAGAGGAATGCACGGGCCGCCGCAAGTTAGTCCCCATCTCACCTCCCACTTGCTAGCATGACCGGTGATAGAGGAGAGAAGAACAGGTGGAGGAAGAGGAAGAGTTGGTTGAGAGGGGGAACGCCTTTAGCGAACCAGCTATGCCTAATGGCAGGACAAATCCACACCACAGTAGAGTGTGTAATGGCTCAATAAATACTGCCTGAAATATCTACAAAAAATGCTGACTAGGGCGTGTCCAGCGTCAGGTCAGAGAAAGAAAAGAAGGAGGGGTTAGGATTAGACGTGAAGGGGGGAGAGGTTGAGGTTAGGATAACCGACTGGTGTGGCCATATGAACAACCAAGCAGACCGGCAAAACACATAAAGAAATCACAGGAAGGTCAAAGGGGAAGACAGCATTAGGGACAGTTGCAGTCTGCAAAAGAAAAGTCATTAGATATTATTGATTGCAAAGTGAGTAGAGACAGTGCTTGTGGAATCATCATGACAGTATGCGGCACAAGTGGAAGCATCCCCATAATGCCGATGACCACCGCCCGCCACCCTGAAGGGAACAGGAAGAGCCCCCCGACATCACGACAGACGCATCCACCTGTTGTCTGAATTTAAGGGAACGTGGGTCAATATATCGTCCCGCGATGCCCCAAGGGCGAAAAACCTGGTAGGAATTTCGATTGATGATGTGCAGGGTTAGGTTGAGGAAGAATGGGCACCACCGAGGTGGTCGCCCAGAAATGCACGGTCCTTCACATGTCTGGCCGGCCCCCTCTCCCATCCTCTCTTATTTGAGTTATCGTCGCGGTGTATTTAATTAATAATATTTATAATTTCTAGTTGAGTTATATATATTTTAAATTAAAGTTTATATCAAGTATTATTTTACACCGCTTATTTTGTTTTTTTGTTGTTTTTATTTTTCCATTTTTTTGGTTCTTTTGTTTTTTTTTATCTTTTTTAGTTTGGCGTTCTATTGTTTTTTCTAATTCCCACCCATATTTGTTTTGTTTAACCTTCTTGTTTTAATTGTAGGAGGCTCGCGCGACGTTTCGTCTCTATTCGGACTTCTTCAGGCTATGGCCATCCTACAAGTATCCCTAATGTTGGGGAGATGTTGCTCCTCCAATGTCTTCTGCCAAACTGATCTCTGCTCTCTGTCTCCCTTTTATACTCCCCCCTGATTTCTCCATTTCAACCATTTTACTTTGCCCATTAATTTACTTTTACTTCTGTTTTCACTTACTTGTGTTCCACATAATTTGTTTTTAACTTAATTATTTAACTTATTTGTTTTTAAATATTTATCTTGTAACCTATTTGTTTTTAATAAATTTAACGTATTTGTTATATCTTATTATTTATTGACTGTTGTTTATAATATGTTATATTTAACTTGTTTTAAACCCAATAAATACTATTCCCCTATGAATTTTGTTCGTCCAATTATATTTATTCTAATTAATTTATCCCATTCTCCCTAGTCCTCTTCCTTCTCCGTTTCCTTTCCTCTCTCCCGTCCTCCATCCTTCACCCACAACCGGTGTCCAGATTCGCGTACCTCGTATATTACACGCCTTATTTGGGTTGTTTGTGGCTATACGGAACTTTTAATTTAGGGCCTCTAGGGTCAACTTACGGGTTGGGGTTAGGGTTTGTGGTCGGTGTCAGGGTGGGGAACCAAATTAGGACAAGTCCTGGGGGTTGGGGTATGCCACAACTGGGGCTATCAATTTTAATTAGGGGTACGGTTGGGTTTAGGGCCAGATTCCAATTGGTTGGGGTTAGAGTAAGGGACAGGGCTACCTTAGCTTAGGCTTAACAATGTGAGAGGAGTACCGACCAACCCATGGAGGCACTGGTTAGGGTTAGGGTTAGGGGTTAGGGTTAGGGTTAGGGTTAGGGTTAGGTGAGGGGAAAAAATACCGGGGTCCACCAAAGTGGCCCGGAAAATGCACGGTCCAACTGCTGTGGACTGACCCACCCCCCTGTCCCCATTAGCTTTAAGTTATCTTAGTTTTATTATAGTTAGTTTCATTAATTTTTAGTGTATTTATTTATTGCTATAGTTAGTTTAAGTTATTATCCTTTAGTTGGTTTCGCCTTTGTTATATAAAGTATAATTGTTTTGTAGCCTTTGTTATATCAAGTATGTATTTCTTTTTTGTCTTTTTTATTTTTTTCTATTTTTTTGTATTTTTTGTGTTTTTGTTGTTTGGCTTATTGTTTAGATTAATCTTTGTTTATTTTTTGTGTCCCTGCAGGTGGCGACGTTTCGACCCTATTCGGGTCTTCATCAGGCCCAGAGACACAAGGTAAGTATTTGTTTTTTATGAGGAGATGTTGACCCTTCGAGTTATAATGCCAAACTGATTTCTTTCTTCCCTGTTTCCCTTTTTATACCCTGTTTTTTTAGGTTAAGTTTTTAGAAATGAATTTGTCTATGTCTTATTTAACCTTAAAGTAATTGTTTTTCGCCCCCTCTTTTTTCTTAAAATTATGTTGTTTTACCCAATTCCCCATTGCCACCAATTTTATACATATCTAAATTTAGTAATTTATTAATTTATTTAATTTTAATAATAGTGTTTTTTTTATAAAATATGTATTAATTACCCTTCTTCCCTTTTATTCCCTCTCCTTTCCAATTCCCTCATGTTTTAAATCCTCCTTCCCCTTCTCCAATTGTTTTTCTATTACCCATTTATTAATTAATTAATTTAGTTATTAATCCTTATTTCCTTAAAGCCATTTCCTTCCATCCTTCCATCAACTCATCCTATACCTGTCACCATAGGTCCTCAGTGGGCATATTTTGGCTCTTTTGGCCTCTTCCACTGGCATAAATTTGGGTTGTCCAGGCAGGGTTTGGGGGACTGGGGTTTAGGTTAGAATGGGTTAGGGGTTAGGATTAATTTGCCTCAAATCGGGCTAGGGGGTTGGGATTAGGGCCATGTTTAGGGTTGGTTGAGGTTAGGGGCAAGCGGCAGGGCTGGGGCCTAGGATAATTGGGACTCCAAATTGGGATTAGGCTAGGGCATAGTGGGATGGGATAGGCTAGACTTTGCAGTGGGGGGGAGGGAGGAGAGCCAGCCGACAGGGGCACTGGCTGGTTAGGTGAGGGGAAAAAATACCGGGGTCCACCAAAGTGGCCCGGAAAATGCACGGTCCAACTGCTGTGGACTGACCCACCCCCCTGTCCCCATTAGCTTTAAGTTATCTTAGTTTTATTATAGTTAGTTTCATTAATTTTTAGTGTATTTATTTATTGCTATAGTTAGTTTAAGTTATTATCCTTTAGTTGGTTTCGCCTTTGTTATATAAAGTATAATTGTTTTGTAGCCTTTGTTATATCAAGTATGTATTTCTTTTTTGTCTTTTTTATTTTTTTCTATTTTTTTGTATTTTTTGTGTTTTTGTTGTTTGGCTTATTGTTTAGATTAATCTTTGTTTATTTTTTGTGTCCCTGCAGGTGGCGACGTTTCGACCCTATTCGGGTCTTCATCAGGCCCAGAGACACAAGGTAAGTATTTGTTTTTTATGAGGAGATGTTGACCCTTCGAGTTATAATGCCAAACTGATTTCTTTCTTCCCTGTTTCCCTTTTTATACCCTGTTTTTTTAGGTTAAGTTTTTAGAAATGAATTTGTCTATGTCTTATTTAACCTTAAAGTAATTGTTTTTCGCCCCCTCTTTTTTCTTAAAATTATGTTGTTTTACCCAATTCCCCATTGCCACCAATTTTATACATATCTAAATTTAGTAATTTATTAATTTATTTAATTTTAATAATAGTGTTTTTTTATAAAATATGTATTAATTACCCTTCTTCCCTTTTATTCCCTCTCCTTTCCAATTCCCTCATGTTTTAAATCCTCCTTCCCCTTCTCCAATTGTTTTTCTATTACCCATTTATTAATTAATTAATTTAGTTATTAATCCTTATTACCTTAAAGCCATTTCCTTCCATCCTTCCATCAACTCATCCTATACCTGTCACCATAGGTCCTCAGTGGGCATATTTTGGCTCTTTTGGCCTCTTCCACTGGCATAAATTTGGGTTGTCCAGGCAGGGTTTGGGGGACTGGGGTTTAGGTTAGAATGGGTTAGGGGTTAGGATTAATTTGCCTCAAATCGGGCTAGGGGGTTGGGATTAGGGCCATGTTTAGGGTTGGTTGAGGTTAGGGGCAAGCGGCAGGGCTGGGGCCTAGGATAATTGGGACTCCAAATTGGGATTAGGCTAGGGCATAGTGGGATGGGATAGGCTAGACTTTGCAGTGGGGGGGAGGGAGGAGAGCCAGCCGACAGGGGCACTGGCTGGTTAGGTGAGGGGAAAAAATACCGGGGTTAGGGTTAGGGTTAGGGATAGAAAAGTTATTCCGCCCCCCGTAGGGAACGGAAATAGCACTCGCCATCCACCCATCCCTACGGTCCTGGTACGGAGGGCGAGCCGGCCGGCGTCGCCCCCTCCGTTGGACCAGGATCCAATCACCCATAACGAGGGTGTACTTATCTCTTTTGTTATTTCTCTAAATTGTTTTTGTTGTTTTTGTTTTTATATATTTTTTTTATATTTTTTGTTTTTTTGTTAATTTTTAAGAAAAAATAAAAAAATAAAAAATGTACTAAAATTAAAAGTAATAAACTGAAGAAGGTGTGTCCCGTAACACGACGTTTCGACTCTCACTGAGTCTTCTTCAGGTGATGGACACACACAAAAACTAACTGTGTCTGGCTGGCAAGAGGTCTGCGTCTCATGAAATCCAAAAGCAAAATGAGCCTCCCCTAAAGCTCCTCCCCTTTTATACTCCGTTTTTTTTGCATTGGTTTAAAAATGTGGTTTCATGTCTTTCTGTTTTAGAATGTTTTAACCCTATATTGCCCTTATAAAATCGACTATCCTGACAAAAAAGTATTTTTAATATGAATGTTTTTAATAGTATGAACTATTACTGCTACTATGTATGAATTTTAAGCATATATTTATTCATATTTATGTATTTATTTATTTATTTATTTATTTATTTATTGTAATGAATTTATTTATAAAATGAAATTTGAAATATGAATTGAAATATATAAATTAAAAATAAGCCAGAATTAGGGTTGAGTTTAGTGCCAAAATTAGGGTTGGGTTTAGAACCTAAAATCAGGGTTGGGTTTAGGGCCAGAATTAGGGTTGGGTTTAGGGCCAAAATTAGGGTTATGGTTAAGTTTAGGGGATCTAACCAGGATAGGGATAAAAACCAATTTTTTACCAGAATCTGGGTTGGGATTAGGGCCTATATTGGGGTTGGGTTGGGTTTAGGATCTAAATTGAGGTTGAGGTTAAGTTTAGGGGATACAACCAGGATAGGGATAGGGACAAAGAAAATAAATGGGTTGGGATTAGGGCCTGAAATTTGGGTTAGACTAGGGTTCAGACAACCAGGATAGGGATAGGGACAAAGAAAATAAATGGGGGGTTAGGGTTAGGGTAGGGTTAGGGTTAGGGGTTAGGGGGTTAGGGTTAGGGTTAGGGGGGTTAGGGGGGTTAGGGTTAGGGGGTTAGGTATAGTGGTGAAGTACTCAGAGTCTCTCCCTATGTTGACCAACGACAACATAGTTTGGGGTAGAGAGACAGAGGAATGCACGGGCCGCCGCAAGTTAGTCCCCATCTCACCTCCCACTTGCTAGCATGACCGGTGATAGAGGAGAGAAGAACAGGTGGAGGAAGAGGAAGAGTTGGTTGAGAGGGGGAACGCCTTTAGCGAACCAGCTATGCCTAATGGCAGGACAAATCCACACCACAGTAGAGTGTGTAATGGCTCAATAAATACTGCCTGAAATATCTACAAAAAATGCTGACTAGGGCGTGTCCAGCGTCAGGTCAGAGAAAGAAAAGAAGGAGGGGTTAGGATTAGACGTGAAGGGGGGAGAGGTTGAGGTTAGGATAACCGACTGGTGTGGCCATATGAACAACCAAGCAGACCGGCAAAACACAGAAAGAAATCACAGGAACGTCAAAGGGGAAGACAGCATTAGGGACAGTTGCAGTCTGCAAAAGAAAAGTCATTAGATATTATTGATTGCAAAGTGAGCAGAGACAGTGCTTGAGGAATCATCATGACAGTATGCGGCACAAGTGGAAGCATCCCCACGACGCCGACGACCACCGCCCGCCCCCCTGAAGGGAACAGGAAGAGCCCCCAGACATCACGACAGACGCATCCACCTGTTGTCTGAATTTAAGGGAACGTGGGTCAACATGTCGTCCCGCGATGCCCCAAGGGCGAAAAACCTGGTAGGAATTTCGATTGATGATGTGCAAAGTCAGTGCTCACAGGAAATATATTAGTATATCTTTGAGAGTTTTGCCTAATTAGACGTTGTAGCTTGCTAAGTGAGTGGAGACAGTGGCAGAGATGTCATCGTCTGAATCATAACAGCAGTCCTCTCCATGTGGTCCGCACCAGTGGAGACTGACTGCTGCAGTGGAAGTCTCCCCTGTCACTACATCCTCCCTCCCCATGTGGTCCGCACCAGTGGAGAGCGAAAGCTACAGTGGGAGGAGCCTGCAAGGCACAAGTGGAGTCCTCTGAACAGCGCAGCAGATCACTGCAAGTCATCCGCAACAAGCTGCCACCAGCCGACCAGGCCCCCCTGTTAAACCTGAATCCCCCCCGTCGGCAAAGACACCGGGGGAGCACACGGCCACACCAGAAGGTGCAGCAGCATGCGTCCGGCGTGCAGAGCCCCAGGAGGGAATGTGGTGGGGTGCAAGGAAGAGCCCGATGACAACCGAAGGGAGCAGGAGTGCTCCCCCGACACCATGACAGACCTCTCCACCTGCTGTCTGAATTTAAGGGAACGTGGGCCAGTATGTCGTCCCGCGATGCCCCAGATGCGAAAAACCATGAGGGAATTTCGAGTGATGACCTGCCAAGTCTGTGCTCACTGGGACACATCCTCAGTTGTGTGCCTTAGGATCATCGAGTGTTTCGACCCGTTACCACAAGACACTCTCCCCCAAGGAAGGTCCAGCCAAAGATGTACGGTCTTTGGTGTGTGTCCCTCCTATGCTGCTCTACACTGGCCACTTGTATTTTAAAGGCTTGTGTTTTTAGAGAAATAGATTCTAAAAAATAATGTTGAGCGCCTATTGTGAGACAGTTACAATAAACTAAAGCCTTAATTTGGGGGGGCTCCCAAATGCAACCAGCCAAGTTTCATTGTTACTCACCCAGAATGTCCTGTAGCATCCCCTTAAAAAGCACACAACACAGCTGTTGCTAAGCAGGCAGGACCAGAGAGCCAGCTCCATCCCAGCCCCAAAGTCCACCCCAGCAATGTCCAGGAGAAACCCCGCCAGAGCAGAGCTCTCCCGGCCACCACAGAGGTCCGGAAGACCAAGGCCAGCAGAGACTCGCTCTGCCTCCTTGATCCCCAATGGACCCAGGGCCAAGAAAAAAGCCAACTCAATGTGTTCCATACACCGCACAACAACAAAGAGTGGAAAAAGGAAAAAAAATAAAAATTGAAAATGTCAAAAGGTATAAAAAGTCCAAATCCAACAGCAGGCCAATTGAAGAAATGAAGAAAGAAATCCTCTGCAGGGTAAAGTCCTTCATCTGAATTTGCTTTTTTGATTTGCAATGGCCAAAGCTGGCCAAGTCACTGAAGCTGCAACGCTTCTCCCTTAGGGTGCAGCACTTTGCAAGTGACAACCACTCCCCCTGTGTGTGAAGGGGTGAAAGGCACTCTGGGTAAACAACAAGAAAAGGAGGGGGAAGGGGAGAGAGAGAGGAGGGGGATAAGTCTGCTCCACTGGTCTGAGTGAGGCGGTGCAAAGCCTTATGGGTAAACACGCCCCCTGACTGTGAATGTGGGAAAAAATGCTCTTTTCTAACAGTAATTATACTGGTATATATCAAAAGTCTATGTAAACTAACTCTGTTATGGTGTGTCTTTGTCAAATACCAAAAAACTACTCGTTAATCTTTTTATGGTCCATTGCACCGTGAGGGAGGTGGCTGGACAGCCCAGTAGTATGCTGGGGCAAAACACACAGAGGGTCATGCTCTCAATGCTAGGCTGTGGCCACAAGAGGGCGCCATCCGCGAAAAGCAAGCTGTCAAAACAAAGGAAGCCCTAAAAGAGCTGCCATATATGCCTACAGTTATACCTACACTCACAGGAAGAACTGGTGTCAGGCTGTGGCCACAGGAGGGCGCCAGCTGTGAAAAGTAAACTATCAAAACAAAGGAAGCCCTAAAAGAGCTGCCATATATGCCTACATCTACACCCACACTCACAGTCAGAACCAGTGTCATGCTGTGGCCACAAGGGGGCGCCAGCAGTGAAAATTGAAAATTTTGACAATTCAATTGTGGACAATACTCTATAATTCCTATCCCTGCTTGGGGGCTGATGCAGGTTAAATGGCCATAGACTAGGGTTAGGCACAGGGAGGGAAGGGGTTGAGGTCAGGGTTCAGGAACAGGGCTGGACATATACTAGAAACGAAAATGTCAGAAAAGTAAAGTGGTTGGGTTTAGGCATAAGGGTTGGGTTTAGGGATTAGGGTTGGGATTAGGCATTGCAGAGAAAAAAAATATATAGAGGAAAGAAAACTGAATAGGAGCTCTGGGGGCAGAGAGGTTAGTATGGGGATTTCACGGCCCCTGCCAGGCACATGATGAGAGCACAGAAGTCCAGTGAGCAAGGGGCGGTTATTTGGCTTGTACCGCGGCATTAAGTAGTGTCTTCCAAGGGGTGATAGGCTGCAGGGGGAGCAGCATCATGGTGACATGGATTGCAGCTGATGCATGACCGTAGTGTAACAAGCCTAGCACTCCGCCGATATCAGTGGGCTTCTTCATTAAGCCTCAGGTTCTGAAACGGGGAGCAGCTGTTGACTTGTCCTTCCAGTAAGTCATGTTAGGGGGCAAGTATGTGGAACGCACGGTGGCTGCAGTGGGCGCTGCAGATAGGGAGAGAGGAGAGAGGAGATCCTTTTGGACGTGTACGAGTTGACGTAGGTGACGAAGAGGGAGCGCATCCATGTGTGTGGGTGGGTTCCTGTCAGGACAGACATGAGAACAGTTGACAAGTATAGGGAGTTGAGATCCTTTTTGGCATGCACGCAGGCGCAAAGATGAAGAGGGAGTGCATCCAGGTGTGAGGAGTACAGGGAGTGAGGCTCCATTTGGGCTTGCATGAGGAGACGCGGGGGATGAAGAGGGAGTGCAGCCAGATGTGTGTGGGTTAGGGTCCCGCCCGTGCAGGAGGCACATGAGAAGAGTTGGCAATTATAGGGAGACGATATCCTTTTGGGCATTTACGCAGGCGCGAAGATGAAGAGGGAGTGCATCCAGGTGTGAGGAGTACAGGGAGTGAGGATCCATTTTGGCACATACGCAGGCGCGAAGATGAAGAGGGAGTGTTTCCAGGTGTATGGCATCCTGTGAGGAGGCACCTGAGGAGAAAGGGCAAGTCCAGAAAGGGGCGTTGGTGGGCGTGGCCATAGGCATCATGTTTGTGCTTTACAAGGGCAAATAGGCAGCGGGGGGAGCACCTTTGTGCTGATCTGGGCTGCAGGTAATACATGATAGGAGAGAAACAAGTCGAGTGCTCCTCCCATATCAGTGGACTTGCCTGGGAAGCCTCACGGGCTGATAGAGGGAGCTTCTGTTGACTTGTCACTGTGGTAACCATGTGAGGGGGCGATTAAGTGCAGAAGGTGCTGCAGATGGGGAGAGGCGAGATCCTTTTGGGCGTGCATGAGGAGACATGGGGGATAAAGAGGGAGCGTATCCATGTGTGTGGGTGGGTTAGGGTTAGGGTTAGGGTTAGGGTTAGGAAACAAAGATTTGCCCTGTCCTCCGTATCTACGGAAGACAGGTGGTGCACTCCCCTTCCTACCAAAGCCTCCCCCCCAGCGCTCCCGGGAGTCATTTCCTCTGTTGAAGGTGCGTGGTGCTTGAAACGTAGTGTCACGGAGGCGTCCACGCCTGCCTCCGTAACCTACCACAGTCCAACCGTCATCCTGCTGGACAGGCATGACGGAATTTGTTTTTAATTGTTTTTGTAACACAATTTATTTATTTAGTTATGGATGAATTTATGTATGTATTTATTAGTTTATTTATATATTTATTAAGTAAGTTATGAATTAAAAGGAAATGAATTAAAAGGAAACCAAAAAACCAGAAAAAAGAAAACAAGTAGAAAGAAAGAAATTGTTTTTAATGTGAAATATGCTTGTAACTTAAATATAATATAAACTTAGGTGTGCCTTATGCGCGACGTTTCGATCCTTTATGGATCTTCTTCAGGCTAAAGGCACACTGAAAGAAAAAAACTGTCCTCTCAGGCTGGCAAACAATGTTCCCTCTAGGAGAGTTGGTGACAGAGTGAGGAGAAGAGGTGTGACTCCGAATTTATAGACTCTCCCCCTGTCTGCCCAAGAGAGGCCCCGCCCTGTCCGTACGTCTTCCCTGAAGGCCCATGAGGTAAGACCTGTATTTTTAGTGTTTGAAATGAAATGAATTATAAAGTAAATGAATCATAATTATATATAAATTGATAGTAGTGTTTTTATAAGTCATATATTATTTGTTTTTATCCTTATTTATGAAATGACATAAATGATAGAAATATGATGATAAGCCATTTGGTATTTTTAATGTATTGCTATTTATGATGTTATGTAATTGATAAAAGATTAGTTATAATAAATTGAAAATAGTTAAGAATGTATATAAATCATGATTATATATGAATTGATAATAATGTTTTTCTAAGCCATTAGTTATTTATTTATTTATTTTAATCCTCATGTATGAAATGATATAATCTATAGAGATATGATTAGGACCCATTTTTGTATTCCTATTTATTCCTATGTGTTATTGATAAAGAATTAGTTGTCCTTAATTGAGATTAATTCAGAATGCATCAATTATGTTTCCATAAGTCATTCTGTATTTCTGAACTTGTGTAGGGTTTATGTAAGTGAGGGTCATATTGTTGAGGGTTCGGCTTTTTTGGTTGGGGTTAGATGTTATAAAATCAAATGTGTGGGGTTAGAAGGGTTAGGGGTTAGGGTTAGGTATAGTGGTGAAGTACTCAGAGTCTCTCCCTATGTTGACCAACGACAACATAGTTTGGGTAGAGAGACAGAGGAATGCACGGGCCGCCGCAAGTTAGTCCCCATCTCACCTCCCACTTGCTAGCATGACCGGTGATAGAGGAGAGAAGAACAGGTGGAGGAAGAGGAAGAGTTGGTTGAGAGGGGGAACGCCTTTAGCGAACCAGCTATGCCTAATGGCAGGACAAATCCACACCACAGTAGAGTGTGTAATGGCTCAATAAATACTGCCTGAAATATCTACAAAAAATGCTGACTAGGGCGTGTCCAGCGTCAGGTCAGAGAAAGAAAAGAAGGAGGGGTGAGGATTAGACGTGAAGGGGGGAGGTTGAGGTTAGGATAACCGACTGGTGTGGCCATATGAACAACCAAGCAGACCGGCAAAACACAGAAAGAAATCACAGGAAGGTCAAAGGGGAAGACAGCATTAGGGACAGTTGCAGTCTGCAAAAGAAAAGTCATTAGATATTACTGATTGCAAAGTGAGCAGAAACAGTGCTTGAGGAATCATCATGACAGTATGCGGCACAAGTGGAAGCATCCCCACGACGCCGATGACCACCGCCCGTCCCCTGAAGGGAACAGGAAGAGCCCCCAGACATCACGACAGACGCATCCACCTGTTGTCTGAATTTAAGGGAACGTGGGTCAACATGTCGTCCCGCGATGCCCCAAGGGCGAAAAACCTGGTAGGAATTTCGATTGATGATGTGCAAAGTCAGTGCTCACAGGAAATATATTAGTATATCTTTGAGAGTTTTGCCTAATTAAACGTTGTAGCTTGCTAAGTGAGTGGATGACAGTGGCAGAGATGTCATCGTCTGAATCATAACAGCAGTCCTCTCCATGTGGTCCGCACCAGTGGAGACTGACTGCTGCAGTGGAAGTCTCCCCTGTCACTACATCCTCCCTCCCCATGTGGTCCGCACCAGTGGAGAGCGAAAGCTACAGTGGGAGGAGCCTGTAAGGCACAAGTGGAGTCCTCTGAACAGCGCAGGAGATCACGGCAAGTCATCCGCAACAAGCTGCCACCAGCCGACCAGGCCCCCCTGTTAAACCTGAATCCCCCCCGTCGGCAAAGACACCGGGGGAGCACACGGCCACACCAGAAGGTGCAGCAGCATGCGTCCGGCGTGCAGAGCCCCAGGAGGGAATGTGGTGGGGTGCAAGGAAGAGCCCGATGACAACCGAAGGGAGCAGGAGTGCTCCCCCGACACCATGACAGACATGTCCACCTGCTGTCTGAATTTAAGGGAACGTGGGCCAGTATGTCGTCCCGCGATGCCCCAGATGCGAAAAACCATGAGGGAATTTCGAGTGATGACCATGCCAAGTCTGTGCTCACTGGGACACATCCTCAGTTGTGTGCCTTAGGATCATCGAGTGTTTCGACCCGTTACCACAAGACACTCTCCCCCAAGGAAGGTCCAGCCAAAGATGTACGGTCTTTGGTGTGTGTCCCTCCTATGCTGCTCTACACTGGCCACTTGTATTTTAAAGGCTTGTGTTTTTAGAGAAATAGATTCTAAAAAATAATGTTGAGCGCCTATTTTGAGACAGTTACAATAAACTAAAGCCTTAATTTGGGGGGGCTCCCAAATGCAACCAGCCAAGCTTCATTGTTACTCACCCAGAATGTCCTGTAGCATCCCCTTAAAAAGCACACAACACAGATGCTGCTGAGCAGGCAGGACCAGAGAGCCAGCTCCATCCCAGCCCCAAAGTCCACCCCTGCAATGTCCAGGAGAAAGCCCGCCAGAGCAGAGCCCTCCCGGCCACCACAGAGGTCCGGAGGACCAAGGCCAGCAGAGACTCGCTCTGCCTCCTTGATCCCCAATGGACTCAGGGCCAAGAAAAAAGCCAACTCAATGTGTTCCATACACCGCACAACAACAAAGAGTGGAAAAAGGAAAAAAAATAAAAATTTAAAATGAAAAAAGGTATAAAAAGTCCATATAAAAAAGAAGTCCAATAGAAGAAATGAATAAAGAAATCATATTCAGGGTAAAGTCATTCAACTGAATTTGCTTTTTTGTTTTGCAATGGCCAAAGCTGGCCAAGTCACTGAAGCTGCTACGCTTTTCCCTTAGGGTGCAGCGCTGTGCAAGTGACAGCCACTCCCCCTGTGTGTGAAGGGGTGAAAGGCACTCTGGGTAAACAACAAGAAAAGGAGGGGGAAGGGGAGAGAGAGAGGAGGAGGGGGATAAGCCTGCTCCACTAGTCTGAATGAGGCAGTGCAAAGCCTTATGGGTTAAACACGCCCCCTGACTGTGAATGTGGGTAAAAATGCTCTTTTCTAACAGTAATACACTGGTATATATAAAAAATTCTATGTAAACTAACTCTGTTATGGTGTGTCTTTGTCAAATACCAAAAAACTACTTCTTAATCTTTTTATGGTCCATTGCACCGTGAGGGAGGTGGCTGGACAGCCCAGTAGTATGCTGGGGCAAAACACACAGAGGATCATGCCCTCAACGCCAGGCTGTGGCCACAAGAGGGCGCCATCTGGTGAAAAGTAAACTGTCAAAACAAAGGAAGCCCTAAAAGAGCTGCCATATATGCCTACAGTTATACCTACACTCACAGGAAGAACTGGTGTCAGGCTGTGGCCACAGGAGGGCGCCATCTGTGAAAAGTAAACTGTCAAAATAAAAGACGCCCTAAAAGAGCTGCCATATATCAGTACATCTATACCCACACTCACAGTCAGAACCAGTGTCACGCTGTGGCCACAAGGGGGCGTCAGCAGTGAAAATTGACAAATTTAGACAATTCAATTGTGGACAATACTCTACAATTTCCTATCCCCTGCTTGGGGGCTGATGCAGGTAAATGGTCATAGAGTAGGGTTAGGCACAGGGAAGGAAGTGGTTAAGGTCAGGGCTCAGGAACAGGGCTGGGCATATACTAGAAAAGAAAATGACAGAAAAGATAGGTGGTTGGGATTAGGCATTAGGGTTGGGATTAGGGATTAGGGTTGGGATTAGGCATTGCAGAGAAAAAAAATATATAGAGGAAAGAAAACTGAATAGGAGCGGTTAGTATGGGGATTTCACGGCCCCTGCCAGGCACATGATGAGAGCACAGAAGTCCAGTGAACAAGGGGGGGTTATTTGGCTTGTACCGCGGCATTAAGTAGTGTCTTCCAAGGGGTGATAGGCTGCAGGGGGAGCAGCTTCATGGTGACATGGATTGCAGCTGATGCATGACCGTAGTGGAACAAGCCCTAGCACTCAGCCGATATCAGTGGGCTTCTTCATTAAGCCTCAGGTTCTGAAACGGGGGAGCAGCTGTTGACTTGTCCTTCCAGTAAGTCATGTTAGGGGGCAAGTATGTGGAACGCACGGTGGCTGCAGTGGGCACTGCAGATGGGAGAGAGAGAGAGGAGAGAGGAGATCCTTTTGACGTGTACGAGTGGACGTAGGTGACGACGAGGGCGCGCATCCATGTGGGTGGGGGGGTTCCTGTCAGGACAGACATGAGAAACAGTTGACAAGTATAGGGAGTTGAGATCCTTTTTTGGCATGCACGCAGGCGCAAAGATGAAGAGGGAGTGCATCCAGGTGTGAGGAGTATAGGGAGTGAGGCTCCATTTTGGGCTTGCATGAGGAGACGCGGGGGAATGAAGAGGGAGTGCAGCCAGATGTGTGTGGGTTAGGGTCCCGTGCAGGAGGCTCATGAGAAAAGTTGTTAATTATAGGGAGAGGATATCCTTTTGGGCATGTACGCAGGCGCGAAGATGAAGAGGGAGTGCATCCAGGTGTGAGGAGTACAGGGAGTGAGGATCCATTTGGGCACGTACGCAGGCGCGAAGATGAAGAGGGAGTGTTTCCAGGTGTATGGCATCCTGTGAGGAGGCACATGAGGAGAAAGGGCAAATCCAGAAAGGGGCGTTGGTGGGCGTTGCCATAGGCATCATGTTTGTGCTTTACAAGGGCAAATAGGCAGCGGGGGGAGCACCTTTGTGCTGATCTGGGCTGCAGGTAATGCGTGATAGAAGAGTAACAAGTCGAGTGCTCCTCCCATATCAGTGGACTTGTCTGGGAAGCCTCAGGGGCTGATAGAGGGAGCTTCTGTTGACTTGTCACTGTGGTAACCATGTGAGGGGGTGATTAAGTGCAGAAGGTGCTGCAGATGGGTGAGGCGAGATGCTTTTGGGCGTGCAATGAGGAGACGTGGGGGATGAAAAGGGACTGTATCCAGATGTGGGGGGTTAGGGTCCCGTGCAGGAGGCACATGAGAAGAGTTGGCCGGTATAGGGAGTGGAGATCCTTTTGGGCCTCCACGCCGGCATGAAGATGAAGAGGGAGTGGTTCCAGTTGAATGGCAGCCTGTGAGGAGGCACATGAGGAGAAACGGGCAAATCCAGAAGGGGGCATTGGTGGGCGTGCCATAGGCATCAGGTTTGAGCTGTACAAGGGCAAATAGGCAGGGGGGGGAAAAGCACCTTTGTGCTGATCTGGCTGCAGGTGATGCGTGATGGTAGGGAAACAAGTCGAGTGCTCCTCCCATATCAGTGGACTTGCCTGGGAAGCCTCACGGGCTGATAGAGGGAGCTTCTGTTGACTTGTCACTGTGGTAACCATGTGAGGGGGCGATTAAGTGCAGAAGGTGCTGCAGATGGGGAGAGGCGATATCCTGTTGGGCGTGCATGAGGAGACATGGGGATAAAGAGGGAGCGCATCCATGTGTGTGGGTGGGTTCCTGTCAGGACTCCCATGAGAAGGGTGGACAAGTATAGGGAGTGGAGATCCTTTTGGGCACATACGCAGGCGCGAAGATGAAGAGGGAGTGCATCCAGGTGTGAGGAGCACAGGGGAGTGGAGATCCTTTTGGGCATGCACGCAGGCGCGAAGATGAAGAGGAGTGTTTCCATGTGTATGGCATCCTGTGAGGAGGCACATGAGGAGAATGGGCAAGGCAAGAGCATGGGGCATGGTGTGGGCGAGTACGTAGGCATGACGCTTTTCCTTTTAAGGGATGAGAGGCTGCTAACATGGGCTACAGGTGATGCATGACTGTAGAAAAACAAGTCGAGTGCGCCGCCTATATCAGGGGGCTTGCTTGGGAAGCCTCAGGGGCTGATAAAGGGAGCCTCAGCTGTCGTGTCTCTGCTGTACCCATGTGAGGGGGGCGAGTAAGTGTCTTGTAGTGCAGAGTGAGCAGCAGAGGGGAGAGGCGACATCCTTTTGAGTGGTCCTGACGAGACATGAGTGATGAGGAGGGATCGCTTGCATGGTCGGTGCTCTGGTGTGCCCTGGCAGGGAGCAGTTAAGAGGAAGTTTGGTGGCTAGGGTTAGTAACCTGACAGGAGCTGGCCCAGTAAAAAAAGTTTCCTGGTGGAGGAGGTAGTTAAATAAAAACTTCCAGGCTAGGCCCCATGGAAGGAGAAAAGTAATAGTCTATTTAACAAAATATTTGTATTAGTATTGTTGAAATATAAACAAATAATTGTTGCAATGAAATGCAGCGAGAGATAATCTTCAAGACAATTATAGTCTGGCAGCCTGATTACAGTAGCCTACAGACTGTGACCTCAGAGGTGTACTTTGTATTCATAGAATTTGCATGTTCTGGATAGAATTACCACCAGCCCATGTAGATGTCAGACTACTCCTGATCACACTACAGTTGCCGTGTAATCAAGAGAATAAGATTTTACAAAAAGGGAGAAAATGTTCCTGCCGCCACATATTTAGAGTTATGACAAAACAATTGCAGTCTGGTAGCCTGATATACAGGAACCCCCAGACTGTGACATCACAGCATATTGTGTAACATAGATTTGTCATGTCTGGATCGAATTACCACCAGCCCATGTAGAGGTCAGACTAGTATTGATCACACTACATTTGCCGTGTGATCGAGATGATTGGGGTTTGCAAAGAGGGAGAAAACGGTCATGCCGCAACATATTGGGTTTGAATGAGAGGAGCTGGTCCGAGCACTGGCTAGGGTTAGGTATAGTGGTGAAGTACTCAGAGTCTCTCCCTATGTTGACCAACGACAACATAGTTTGGGGTAGAGAGACAGAGGAATGCACGGGCCGCCGCAAGTTAGTCCCCATCTCACCTCCCACTTGCTAGCTGACCGGTGATAGAGGAGAGAAGAACAGGTGGAGGAAGAGGAAGAGTTGGTTGAGAGGGGGACGCCTTTAGCGAACCAGCTATGCCTAATGGCAGGACAAATCCACACCACAGTCGAGTGTGTAATGGCTCAATAAATACTGCCTGAAATATCTAGAAAAAATGCTGACTAGGGCGTGTCCAGCGTCAGGTCAGAGAAAGAAAAGAAGGAGGGGTTAGGATTAGACGTGAAGGGGGGAGAGGTTTGAGGTTAGGATAACCGACTGGTGTGGCCATATGAACAACCAAGCAGACCGGCAAAACACAGAAAGAAATCACAGGAAGGTCAAAGGGGAAGACAGCATTAGGGGACAGTTGCAGTCTGCAAAAGAAAAGTCATTAGATATTACTTGATTTGCAAAGTGAGCAGAGACAGTGCTTGAGGAATCATCATGACAGTATGCGGCACAAGTGGAAGCATCCCACGACGCCGATGACCACCGCCCGTCCCCCTGAAGGGAACAGGAGAGCCCCCAGACATCACGACAGACGCATCCACCTGTTGTCTGAATTTAAGGGAACGTGGGTCAACATGTCGTCCCGCGATGCCCCAAGGGCGAAAAAACCTGGTAGGAATTTCGATTGATGATGTGCAAAGTCAGTGCTCACAGGAAATATATTAGTATTTCTTTTAGAGTTTTGCCTAATTAAACGTTGTAGCTTGCTAAGTGAGTGGGAGACAGTGGCAGAGATGTCATCGGTCTGAATCATAACAGCAGTCCTCTCCATGTGGTCCGCACCAGTGGAGACTGACTGCTGCAGTGGAAGTCTCCCCTGTCACTACATCCTCCCTCCCCATGTGGTCCGCACCAGTGGAGAGCGAAAAGCTACAGTGGGAGGAGCCTTGTAAGGCACAAGTGGAGTCCTCTGAACAGCGCAGGAGATCACTGCAAGTCATCCGCAACAAGCTGCCACCAGCCGACCAGGCCCCCCTGTTTAACCTGAATCCCCCCCGTCGGCAAAGACACCGGGGGAGCACACGGCCACACCAGAAGGTTGCAGCAGCATGCGTCCGGCGTGCATAGCCCCAGGAGGGAATGTGGTGGGGTGCAAGGAAGAGCCCCGATGACAACCGAAGGGAGCAGGAGTGCTCCCCCGACACCATGACAGACATGTCCACCCTGCTGTCTGAATTTAAAGGGAACGTGGGCCAGTATGTCCGTCCCGCGATGCCCCAGATGCGAAAAACCATGAGGGAATTTCGAGTGATGACCTGCCAAGTCTGTGCTCACTGGGACACATCCTCAGTTGTGTGCCTTAGGATCATCGAGTGTTTCGACCCGTTACCACAAGACACTCTCCCCCAAGGAAGGTCCAGCCAAAGATGTACGGTCTTTGGTGTGTGTCCCCTCCTATGCTGCTCTACACTGGCCACTTGTATTTGAAAGGCTTGTGTTTTTAGAGAAATAGATTCTAAAAAATAATGTTGAGCGCCTATTTTGAGACAGTTACAATAAACTAAAGCCTTAATTTGGGGGGGCTCCCAAATGCAACCAGCCAAGCTTCATTGTTACTCACCCAGAATGTCCTGTAGCATCCCCTTAAAAAGCACACAACACAGATGCTTGCTGAGCAGGCAGGACCAGAGAGCCAGCTCCATCCCAGCCCCAAAGTCCACCCCTGCAATGTCCAGGAGAAAGCCCGCCAGAGCAGAGCCCTCCCGGCCACCACAGAGGTCCGGAGGACCAAGGCCAGCAGAGACTCGCTCTGCCTCCTTGATCCCCAATGGACTCAGGGCCAAGAAAAAAGCCAACTCAATGTGTTCCATACACCGCACAACAACAAAGAGTGGAAAAAGGAAAAAAAATAAAAATTGAAAATGTAAAAAGGTATAAAAAGTCCATATCCAACAGCAGGCCAATTGAAGAAATGAAGAAAGAAATCCTCTGCAGGGTAAAGTCCTTCATCCGAATTTGCTTTTTTGATTTGCAATGGCCAAAGCTGGCCAAGTCACTGAAGCTGCTACGCTTTTCCCTTAGGGTGCAGCATTTTGCAAGTGACAGTCACTCCCCCTGTGTGTGAAGGGGTGAAAGGCCCTCTGGGTAAACAACAAGAAAAGGAGGGGGAAGGGGAGAGAGAGAGGAGGGGGATAAGCCTGCTCCACTAGTCTGAATGAGGCAGTGCAAAGCCTTATGGGTAAACACGCCCCCTGACTGTGAATGTGGGTAAAAATGCTCTTTTCTAACAGTAATTACACTGGTATATATAAAAATTCTATGTAAACTAACTCTGTTATGGTGTGTCTTTGTCAAATACCAAAAAACTACTTCTTAATCTTTTTATGGTCCATTGCACCGTGAGGGAGGTGGCTGGACAGCCCAGTAGTATGCTGGGGCAAAACACACAGAGGATCATGCCCTCAATGCCAGGCTGTGGCCACAAGAGGGCGCCATCTGTGAAAAGTAAACTGTCAAAACAAAGGAAGCCCTAAAAGAGCTGCCATATATGCCTACAGTTATACCTACACTCACAGGAAGAACTGGTGTCAGGCTGTGGCCACAGGAGGGCGCCATCTGTGAAAAGTAAACTGTCAAATAAAAGACGCCCTAAAAGAGCTGCCATATATCAGTACATCTATACCCACACTCACATTCAGAACCAGTGTCACGCTGTGGCCACAAGGGGGCGTCAGCAGTGAAAATTGACAATTTAGACAATTCAATTGTGGACAATACTCTACAATTCCTATCCCTGCTTGGGGTGCTGATGCAGGTGAAATGGTCATAGAGTAGGGTTAGGCACAGGGAAGGAAGTGGTTAAGGTCAGGGCTCAGGAACAGGGCTGGGCATATACTAGAAAAGAAAATGACAGAAAAGATAGGTGGTTGGGATTAGGCATTAGGGTTGGGATTAGGGATTAGGGTTGGGATTAGGCATTGCAGAGAACAAAAATAGATAGAGGGGAAAGGAAACTGAATAGGAGCGGTTAGTAGTGAGGGATTTCACGGCCCTGCCAGTGCACTATGATGGAGAGCACAGAAGTCCAGTGACAAGGGGGGGTTATTTGGCTTGTACCGCAGTCATTAAGTATGTCTTCCAAGGGGTGATAGGCTGCAGGGGGAGCAGCTTCATGGTGACATGTGATTGCAGCTGATGCTCGATCGTAGTTGGAACATAGCCTAGCACTCTGGCCGATATCAGTGGGCCTTCTTCATTAAGCCTCTGGTTTCTGAAACGGGGAGGCAGGAGCTGTTGACCTTGTCCTTCCAGTAAGTCATGGTTAGGGGGCAAGCATGTGGGAACGCACGGTAGGCTGCAGTTGGGCACTGCAGATGGGGAGAGAGGGAGAGAGGAGAGAGGAGATCCCTTTTGGACGGGTACGAGTTGACGTAGGTGACGAAGAGGTGAGCGCATCCATGTGTGTGGGGTGGGTTCCTGTCAGGACAGACATGAGAACAGTTGACAAGTATAGGAGTTGAGATCCTTTTTGGCATGCACGCAGGCGCAAAGATGAAGAGGGAGTGCATCCAGGGGTGAGGAGTATAGGGAGTGAGGCTCCATTTGGGGCTTTGCATGAGGAGACGCGGGTGATGAAGAGGGAGTGCAGCCAGATGTGGTGGGTTAGGGTCCCGTGCAGGAGGCACATGAGAAAAGTTGTTAATTATAGGGAGAGGATTCCTTTTGGGCATGTACGCAGGCGCGAAGATGAAGAGGGAGTGCATCCAGGTTTGAGGAGGTACAGGGAGTGAGGATCCATTTGTGGCACGTACGACAGGCGAGAAGATGAAGAGGGAGTGTTTCCAGGGTGTATGGCCATCCTGTGAGGAGGCACATGAGGGAGAAAGGGCAAATCCAAAAAGGGGCGTTGGTGGGCCGTTTTTTGGGGGGGGCCCATTAGGC
Organism: Acanthopagrus latus; assembly: GCF_904848185.1. Classification (NCBI taxonomy): domain Eukaryota; kingdom Metazoa; phylum Chordata; class Actinopteri; order Spariformes; family Sparidae; genus Acanthopagrus; species Acanthopagrus latus. The sequence continues at coordinate 10,823 of NC_051042.1, read as the reverse complement.
ATCATGTTTGTGCTTTACCCAAGGGCAAATAGGCAGGCGGGGTGGAGCACCTTTGTGCTGACTGGGCTGCAGGTAATGCGTGATAGAAGAGTAACAAGTCGAGTGTGCTCCTCCCATATCAGTGGACTTGCCTGGGAAGCCTCACGGGCTGATAGAGGGAGCTTCTGTTGACTTGTCACTGTGGTAACCATGTGAGGGGGTGATTAAGTGCAGAAGGTGCTGCAGATGGGTGAGGCGAGATGCTTTGGGCGTGCATGAGAGACGTGGGGGATGAAAAGGGACTGTATCCAGATGTGGGGGGTTAGGGTCCCGTGCAGGAGGCACATGAGAAGAGTTGGCCGGTATAGGGAGTGGAGATCCTTTTGGGCCTGCACGCCGGCATGAAGATGAAGAGGGAGTGTTTCCAGGTGAATGGCAGCCTGTGAGGAGGCACATGAGGAGAAAGGCAAATCCAGAAGGGGCATGGTGGGGCGTGGCCATAGGCATCAGGTTTGAGCTGTACAAGGGCAAATAGGCAGGGGGGGGAAAGCACCTTTGTGCTGATCTGGGCTGCAGGTGATGCGTGATGGGAGAGAAACAAGTCGAGTGCTCCTCCCATATCAGTGGACTTGCCTGGGAAGCCACACGGGCTGATAGAGGGAGCTTCTGTTGACTTGTCACTGTGGTAACCATGTGAGGGGGTGATTAAGTGCAGAAGGTGCTGCAGATGGGGTGAGGCGAGATGCTTTTGGGCGTGCATGAGGAGACATGGGGGATAAAGAGGGAGCGCATCCATGTGTGTGGGTGGGTTCCTGTCAGGACTCACATGAGAAGGGTGGACAAGTATAGGGAGTGGAGATCCTTTTGGGCACATACGCAGGCGCGAAGTGAAGAGGGAGTGCATCCAGGTGTGAGGAGTACAGGGAGTGGAGATCCTTTTGGGCATGCACGCAGGCGCGAAGATGAAGAGGGAGTGTTTCCATGTGTAGGCATCCTGTGAGGAGGCACATGAGGAGAATGGGCAAGGCAAGAGCATGGGCATGGGTGGCGAGTACGTAGGCATGACGCTTTTCCTTTTAAGGGATGAGAGGCTGCTAACATGGGCTACAGATGCATGACTGTAGAAAAACAAGTCGAGTGCGCCTCATATATCAGTGGGCTTGCTTGGGAAGCCTCAGGGTCGATAAAGGGAGCCTCAGCTGACTTGTCTCTCCAGTAGCCATGTGAGGGTGAGTAAGTGTCTTGTAGTGCAGAGAGTGAGCAGCAGAGGGGGAGAGGCGACATCCTTTTGAGCGGGCCTGACGAGACATGAGTGATGAGGAGGGATCGCTTGCATGGTCGGTGCTCTGGTGTGCCCTGGCAGGGAGCAGTTAAGAGGAAGTTTTGGTGGATAGGGTTAGCAATCTGACAGGAACTGGCCCAGTAAAAAAAGTTTCCAGGTGGAGGAGGTATTTAATAAGTCTTCCAGGGCTAGGTCCCATGGAAGGAGAAAGCATTTGTCTATGGAAAAAATATTTTGTATTATTATTGTTGAAATATATATAAAAAATTGTAGCAATAAAAATGCATGCGAGAGGATAATTCTTCAGACATTGATAGTCTGGCAGCCTGATTACAGTAGCCTACAGACTGTGACCTCAGTAGTGTACGTTGTATTCATAGAATTGTCATGTTCTGGATAGAGATTACCACCGAGCCCATGTTAGATGTCAGACTACTCCTGATCACACTACAGTTGCGCGTGTAATCAAGAGAAGAAGCTTGTACAAAAAGGGATGAAGAATGGTCCGTGCCGCCACATATTTAGAGATTATGCCGAAAACCAGATTGCAGTCTGGTAGCCTGATTACAGTTACCACGCACAGACTGTGACATCGACCGCATATTGTGTATACATAGATTGTAGTCAGGTCTGGGGATCGAATTACCACCAGCCCATGTAGAGGTCAGCACTAGCATTGAGCACAACTACATTTGCACGTGTGATCGAGATGTTTAGGGTTTGGTGCAAAGAGGGAGAAAACGGTCATCATGCCCGCTAACAGTATTGGGTTGAATGAGAGGAGCTGGTCCGAGGGCACTGGCTAGGGTTATGGTATAGTGGTGAAGTACTCAGAGTCTCTCCCTATGTTGACCAACGACAACATAGTTTGGGGTAGAGAGACAGAGGAATGCACGGGCCGCCGCAAGTTAGTCCCCATCTCACCTCCCACTTGCTAGCATGACCGGTGATAGAGGAGAGAAGAACAGGTGGAGGAAGAGGAAGAGTTGGTTGAGAGGGGGAACGCCTTTAGCGAACCAGCTATGCCTAATGGCAGGACAAATCCACACCACAGTAGAGTGTGTAATGGCTCAATAAATACTGCCTGAAATATCTACAAAAAATGCTGACTAGGGCGTGTCCAGCGTCAGGTCAGAGAAAGAAAAGAAGGAGGGGTTAGGATTAGACGTGAAGGGGGGAGAGGTTGAGGTTAGGATAACCGACTGGTGTGGCCATATGAACAACCAAGCAGACCGGCAAAACACAGAAAGAAATCACAGGAAGGTCAAAGGGGAAGACAGCATTAGGGACAGTTGCAGTCTGCAAAAGAAAAGTCATTAGATATTACTGATTGCAAAGTGAGGCAGAAACAGTGCTTGAGGAATCATCATGACAGTATGCGGCACAAGTGGAAGCATCCCCACGACGCGCGATGACCACCGCCCGTCCTCCCTGAAGGGAACAGGAAGAGCCCCCAGACAGTCACGACAGACGCATCGCACCTTGTTGTCTGATTGTAAGGGAACGTGGGTCAACATGTCGTCCCGCGATGCCCCAAGGGCTGAAAAACCTGGTAGAATTTTCGATGATGGATGTGCAAAGTCAGGTGCTCACAGGAAATATATTAGTATATCTTTGAGAGTTTTGCGCTAATTAAACGTTGTAGCTTGCTAAGTGAGTGGAGACAGTGGCAGAGATGTCATCGTCTGAATCATAACAGCAGTCCTCTCCATGTGGGTCCGCACCAGTGTAGACTGACTGCTGCAGTGGAAGTCTCCCCTGTCACTAACATCCTCCCTCCCCATGTGGTTCCGCACCAGTGGAGAGCGAAAGCTACAGTGGAGAGGCCTGTAAGGCACAAGTGGGAGTCCTCTCTGAACAGACGCAGGAGATCACGGGCAAGTCATCCGCAACAAGCTGCCACCAGCCGACCAGGCCCCCCTGTTAAACCTGAATCCCCCCCGTCTGGCAAACACACCGGGGAGCACACGGCCACACCAGAAGGTGCAGCAGCATTGCGTCCGGTCGGTGGCAGCAGCCCGCAGGAGGGAATGTGGGTGGGGTGCAAGGAAGAAGCCCGAGACAACCGAATGGGAGGCAGGAGTGGCCCTCCCCCCGACACCATGACAGACATGTCCACCTGCTGTCTGAATTTAAGGGAACGTGGGCCAGTATGTCGTCCCGCGATGCCCCAGATGTCGAAAACCATGAGGGAATTTCGAGTGATGACCTGCCAAGTCTGTGCTCACTGGGGACACGATTCCTCAGTTGTGTGCCTTCTAGGATCATCGAGTGTTTCGACCCGTACCACTAAGACAACTCTCCCCCAAGGAAGGTCCAGCCAAAGATGTACGGTCTTTGTGTGGTGTCCCTCCTATGCTGCTCTACACTGGCCACTTGTATTTTAAAGGCTTGTGTTTTTAGAGAAATAATTCTTAAAAAATGTTGAGCGCCTATTTTGAGACAGTTAAAATAAACTAAAGCCTTAATTTGGGGGGGCTCCCAAATGCAACCAGCCAAGTTTCATTGTTACTCACCCAGAATGTCCTGTAGCATCCCCTTAAAAAGCACACAACACAGCTGTTGCTAAGCAGGCAGGACCAGAGAGCCAGCTCCATCCCAGCCCCAAAGTCCACCCCTGCAATGTCCAGGAGAAAGCCCGCCAGAGCAGAGCCCTCCCGGCCACCACAGAGGTCGGAAGACCAAGGCCAGCAGAGACTCGCTCTGCCTCCTTGATCCCCAATGGACTCAGGGCCAAGAAAAAAGCCAACTCAATGTGTTCCATACACCGCACAACAACAAAGAGTGGAAAAAGGAAAAAAATAAAAATTGAAAATGTCAAAAGGTATAAAAAGTCCAAATCCAACAGCAGGCCAATTGAAGAAATGAAGAAAGAAATCCTCTGCAGGGTAAAGTCCTTCATCTGAATTTGCTTTTTTGATTTGCAATGGCCAAAGCTGGCCAAGTCACTGAAGCTGCTACGCTTCTCCCTTAGGGTGCAGCACTTGCAAGTGACAGCCACTCCCCCTGTGTGTGAAGGGGTGAAAGGCACTCTGGGTAAACAACAAGAAAAGGAGGGGGAAGGGGAGAGAGAGGAGGAGGGGGATAAGCCTGCTCCACTGGTCTGAGTGAGGCGGTGCAAAGCCTTATGGGTAAACACGCCCCCTGACTGTGAATGTGGGAAAAAATGCTCTTTTCTAACAGTAATTACTGGTATATATAAAAATCTATGTAAACTAACTCTGTTATGGTGTGTCTTTGTCAAATACCAAAAAACTACTTCTTAATCTTTTTATGGTCCATTGCACCGTGAGGGAGGTGGCTGGACAGCCCAGTAGTATGCTGGGGCAAAACACACAGAGGATCATGCCTCAATGCTAGGCTGTGGCCACAAGAGGGCGCCATCTGTGAAAAGTAAACTTTGAAAACAAACGAAGCACTAAAAGAGCTGCCATATATGCCTACAGTTATACCTACACTCACAGGAAGAACTGGTGTCAGGCTGTGGCCACAGGAGGGCGCCAGCTGTGAAAAGTAAACTATCAAAACAAAGGAAGCCCTAAAAGAGCTGCCATATATGCCTACATCTATACCCACACTCACAGTCAGAACCAGTGTCATGCTGTGGCCACAAGGGGGCGCCAGCAGTGAAAATTGAAAATTTTGACAATTCAATTGTGGACAATACTCTATAATTCCTATCCCTGCTTGGGGGCTGATGCAGGTTAAATGGCCATAGACTAGGGTTAGGCACAGGGAGGAAGGGTTGAGGTCAGGGTTCAGGAACAGGGCTGGACATATACTAGAAACGAAAATGTCAGAAAAGTAAAGGTGGTTGGGTTTAGGCATAAGGGTTGGGTTTAGGGATTAGGGTTGGGATTAGGCATTGCAGAGAAAAAAAATATATAGAGGAAAGAAAACTGAATAGGAGCTCGGTTAGTATGGGGATTTCACGGCCCCTGCCAGGCACATGATGAGAGCACAGAAGTCCAGTGAGCAAGGGGGGTTATTTGGCTTGTACCGCGGCATTAAGTAGTGTCTTCCAAGGGGTGATAGGCTGCAGGGGGAGCAGCATCATGGTGACATGGATTGCAGCTGATGCATGACCGTAGTGGAACAAGCCTAGCACTCCGCCGTTATCAGTGGGGTTCTTGAGTAAGCCTCCGGTTCTGCAACGGGGAGCAGCTGTTGACTTGTCCTTCCACTAAGTCAGGGTAGGGGGCAAGTCTGTGGAACGCGCGGTGGCTGCGGTGGGCGCTGCAGCTGGGGAGAGAGAGAGAGAGAGGAGATCCTTTTGGACGTGTACGAGTTGACGTAGGTGACGAAGAGGGAGCGCATCCAGTGTGTGGGTGGGTTCCTGTCAGGACAGACATGAGAACAGTTGACAAGTATAGGGAGTTGAGATCCTTTTTGGCATGCACGCAGGCGCAAAGATGAAGAGGGAGTGAATCCAGGTGAGGAGTACAGGGAGTGAGGCTCCATTTGGGCTGCATGAGGAGACGCGGGGGATGAAGAGGGAGTGCAGCCAGATGTGTGTGGGTTAGGGTCCCGTGCAGGAGGCACATGAGAAGAGTTGGCAATTATAGGGAGAGGATATCCTTTTGGGCATGTACGCAGGCGCGAAGATGAAGAGGGAGTGCATCCAGGTGTGAGGAGTACAGGGAGTGAGGATCCATTTTGGCACGTACGCAGGCGCGAAGATGAAGAGGGAGTGTTTCCAGGTGTATGGCATCCTGTGAGGAGGCACATGAGGAGAAAGGGCAAGTCCAGAAAGGGGCGTTGGTGGGCGTGGCCATAGGCATCATGTTTGTGCTTTACAAGGGCAAATAGGCAGCGGGGGGAGCACCTTTGTGCTGATCTGGGCTGCAGGTAATGCATGATAGAGAAACAAGTCGAGTGCTCCTCCCATATCAGTGGACTTGCCTGGGAAGCCTCACGGGCTGATAGAGGGAGCTTCTGTTGACTTGTCACTGTGGTAACCATGTGAGGGGGCGATTAAGTGCAGAAGGTGCTGCAGATGGGGGAGGCGAGATCCTTTTGGGCGTGCATGAGGAGACGTGGGGGATGAAAAGGGACTGTATCCAGATGTGGGGGGTTAGGGTCCCGTGCAGGAGGCATATGAGAAGAGTTGGCCGGTATAGGGAGTGGAGATCCTTTTGGGCCTGCACGCCGGCATGAAGATGAAGAGGGAGTGTTTCCAGGTGAATGGCAGCCTGTGAGGAGGCACATGAGGAGAAACGGCAAATCCAGAAGGGGCATTGGTGGGCGTGGCCATAGGCATCAGGTTTGAGCTGTACAAGGGCAAATAGGCAGGGGGGGAAAGCACCTTTGTGCTGATCTGGGCTGCAGGTGATGCGTGATGGGAGAGAAAAAGTCGAGTGCTCCTCCCATATCAGTGGACTTGCCTGGGAAGCCTCACGGGCTGATAGAGGAGCTTCTGTTGACTTGTCACTGTGGTAACCATGTGAGGGGCGATTAAGTGCAGAAGGTGCTGCAGATGGGGGAGGCGATATCCTTTTGGGCATGCATGAGGAGACATGGGGGATAAAGAGGGAGCGCATCCATGTGTGTGGGTGGGTTCCTGTCAGGACTCACATGAGAAGGGTGGACAAGTATAGGGAGTGGAGATCCTTTTGGGCACATACGCAGGCGCGAAGGTGAAGAGGGAGTGCATCCAGGTGTGAGAGAGTACAGGGAGTGGAGATCCTTTTGGGCATGCACGCAGGCGCGAAGATGAAGAGGGGTGTTTCCATGTGTATGGCATCCTGTGAGGAGGCACATGAGGAGAATGGGCAAGGCAAGAGCATGGGGCATGGGTGGGCGAGTACGTAGGCATGACGCTTTTCCTTTTAAGGGATGAGAGGCTGCTAACATGGGCTACAGGTGATGCATGACTGTAGAAAAAACAAGTCGAGTGCGCCTCATATATCAGTGGGCTTGCTTGGGAAGCCTCAGGTCTGATAAAGGGAGCCTCAGCTGACTTGTCTCTCCAGTAGCCATGTGAGGGGTGAGTAAGTGTCTTGTAGTGCAGAGTGAGCAGCAGAGGGGGAGAGGCGACATCCTTTTGAGCGGGCCTGACGAGACATGAGTGATGAGGAGGGATCGCTTGCATGGTCGGTGCTCTGGTGTGCCTGGCAGGGAGCAGTTAAGAGGAAGTTTTGGTGGATAGGGTTAGCAATCTGACAGGAACTGGCCCAGTAAAAAAAGTTTCCAGGTGGAGGAGGTAGTTTAATAAGTCTTCCAGGGCTAGGTCCCATGGAAGGAGAAAGCATTTGTCTATGGAAAAAAATATTTTGTATTATTATTGTTGAAATATATATAAAAAAATTGTAGCAATAAAATGCAGCGAGAGATAATCTTCAAGACAATGATAGTCTGGCAGCCTGATTACAGTAGCCTACAACTGTGACCTCAGAGTGTACGTTGTATTCATATAATTGTCATGTTCTGGATAGAATTACCACCAGCGCCCATGTAGATGTCAGACTACTCCTGATCACACTACAGTTGCCGTGTAATCAAGAGAAGAAGCTTGTACAAAAAGGGAGAAAATGGTCCTGCCGCCACATATTTAGAGATTATGCCAAAACCAATTGCAGTTGGTAGCCTGATTACAGTAACCCCCAGACTGTGACATCACCGCATATTGTGTATACATAGATTTGTCAAGGTCTGGATCGAATTACCACCAGCCCATGTAGAGGTCAGACTAGTATTGACACACTACATTTGCCGTGTGATCGAGATGTTTAGGGTTTGCAAAGAGGGAGAAAAACGGTCATGAGCCGCAACATATTGGGTTGAATGAGAGGAGCTGGTCGAGGCACTGGCTAGGGTTAGGTATAGTGGTGAAGTACTCAGAGTCTCTCCCCCTATGTTGACCAACGACAACATAGTTTGGGGTAGAGAGACAGAGGAATGCACGGGCCGCCGCAAGTTAGTCCCCATCTCACCTCCCACTTGCTAGCATGACCGGTGATAGAGGAGAGAAGAACAGGTGGAGGAAGAGGAAGAGTTGGTTGAGAGGGGGAACGCCTTTAGCGAACCAGCTATGCCTAATGGCAGGACAAATCCACACCACAGTAGAGTGTGTAATGGCTCAATAAATACTGCCTGAAATATCTACAAAAAATGCTGACTAGGGCGTGTCCAGCGTCAGGTCAGAGAAAGAAAAGAAGGAGGGGTTAGGATTAGACGTGAAGGGGGGAGAGGTTGAGGTTAGGATAACCGACTGGTGTGGCCATATGAACAACCAAGCAGACCGGCAAAACACAGAAAGAAATCACAGGAAGGTCAAAGGGAAGACAGCATTAGGGACAGTGCAGTCTGCAAAAGAAAAGTCATTAGATATTATGATTGCAAAGTGAGCAGAAACAGTGCTTGAGGAATCATCATGACAGTATGCGGCACAAGTGGAAGCATCCCCACGACGCCGATGACCACCGCCCGTCCCCTGAAGGGAACAGGAAGAGCCCCCAGACATCACGACAGACGCATCCACCTGTTGTCTGAATTTAAGGGAACGTGGGTCAACATGTCGTCCCGCGATGCCCCAAGGGCGAAAAACCTGGTAGGAATTTCGATTGATGATGTGCAAAGTCAGTGCTCACAGGAAATATATTAGTATATCTTTGAGAGTTTTGCCTAATTAAACGTTGTAGCTTGCTAAGTGAGTGGAGACAGTGGCAGAGATGTCATCGTCTGAATCATAACAGCAGTCCTCTCCATGTGGTCCGCACCAGTGGAGACTGACTGCTGCAGTGGAAGTCTCCCCTGTCACTACATCCTCCCTCCCCATGTGGTCCGCACCAGTGGAGAGCGAAAGCTACAGTGGGAGGAGCCTGTAAGGCACAAGTGGAGTCCTCTGAACAGCGCAGGAGATCACGCAAGTCATCCGCAACAAGCTGCCACCAGCCGACCAGGCCCCCCTGTTAAACCTGAATCCCCCCCGTCGGCAAAGACACCGGGGGCACACGGCCACACCAGAAGGTGCAGCAGCATGCGTCCGGCGTGCAGAGCCCCAGGAGGGAATGTGGTGGGGTGCAAGGAAGAGCCCGATGACAACCGAAGGGAGCAGGAGTGCTCCCCCGACACCATGACAGACCTCCACCTGCTGTCTGAATTTAAGGGAACGTGGGCCAGTCTGTCGTCCCGCGAGGCCCCAGATGCGAATCACCATGAGGGAATTTCGAGTGATGACCTGCCAAGTCTGTGCTCCCTGGGACACATCCTCAGTTGTGTGCCTTAGGATCATCGAGTGTTTCGACCCGTTACCACAAGACACTCTCCCCCAAGGAAGGTCCAGCCAAAGATGTACGGTCTTTGGTGTGTGTCCCTCCTATGCTGCTCTACACTGGCCACTTGTATTTTAAAGGCTTGTGTTTTTAGAGAAATAACTTAAAATATGTTGAGCGCCTATTTTGAGACAGTTAAATAAACTAAAGCCTTAATTTGGGGGGGCTCCCAAATGCAACCAGCCAAGTTCATTGTTACTCACCCAGAATGTCCTGTAGCATCCCCTTAAAAAGCACACAACACAGCTGTTGCTAAGCAGGCAGGACCAGAGAGCCAGCTCCATCCCATCCCCAAAGTCCACCACTGCAATGTCCAGGAGAAAGCACGCCAGAGCTGAGCCCTCCCGTCCACCACAGAGGATCGGAAGACCAAGGCCAGCAGAGACTCGCTCTGCCTCCTTGATCCCCAATGGACCAGGGCCAAGAAAAAAGCCAACTCAATGTGTTCCATACACCGCACAACAACAAAGAGTGGAAAAAGGAAAAAAATAAAAATTGAAAATGTAAAAAGGTATAAAAAGTCCAAATCCAACAGCAGGCCAATTGAAGAAATGAAGAAAGAAATCCTCTGCAGGGTAAAGTCCTTCATCTGAATTTGCTTTTTTGATTTGCAATGGCCAAAGCTGGCCAAGTCACTGAAGCTGCTAACGCTCTTCCCTTAGGGTGCAGCACCTGTGCAAGTGACAGCCACTCCCCCTGTGTGTGAAGGGGTGAAAGGCACTCTGGGTAAACAACAAGAAAAGGAGGGGGAAGGGGAGAGAGAGGAGGAGGGGGATAAGCCTGCTCCACTGGTCGAGTGAGGCGGTGCAAAGCCTTATGGGTAAACACGCCCCCTGACTGTGAATGTGGGTAAAAATGCTCTTTTCTAACAGTAATTATACTGGTATATATAAAAATCTATGTAAACTAACTCTGTTATGGTGTGTCTTTGTCAAATACCAAAAAAACTACTTCTTAATCTTTTTATGGTCCATTGCACCGTGAGGGAGGTGGCTGGACAGCCCAGTAGTATGCTGGGGCAAAACACACAGAGGATCATGCCTCAATGCTAGGCTGTGGCCACAAGAGGGCGCCATCTGTGAAAAGTAAACTGTCAAAACAAAGGAAGCCCTAAAAGAGCTGCCATATATGCCTACAGTTATACTACACTCACAGGAAGAACTGGTGTCAGGCTGTGGCCACAGGAGGGCGCCAGCTGTGAAAAGTAAACTGTCAAAATAAAGAAGCCCTAAAGAGCTGCCATATATGCCTACATCTACACACACTCACAGTCAGAACCAGTGTCACGC